>NC_041345.1:31666987-31676987 GCF_004354835.1 Perca flavescens
TTTTTTTTTTCTGACATCTTTAATGAGACAGCTGTTCTGTGATTGTTGTGCAGATGATAATCCATAAGTGTAAACTTGATATGTGTCCAAAGCGTTTGAACCGTGAATGTGCAATGAATCAAATGTTTGCTCTTCATTTCGCCTCCTATAGCGACAGATTAACGGAGGAAAAAAAAACGATCTTGCACATTACACCTTGCAAGTGAACTTGTGTTTTGTCCCGTGTTCTGAAGGAACCAAATGTTCAAACAGGAGAAGTATGGGAGATGTCCCAGTTGAAGGCGTTTTCACTGTTGATTTGTTTCACCATTTCCCTGTTTTTTTTAGTTTTTTTTACTTCAGCGAATGCAACATCCTTCCAAAAGTCAACGAGTAATCGAGTTAAATAATCCTTAAATAATCCATAATTCAGATTTTTTTCCCGTAATTGAGCGGCGCTCTGTAGACTGTGTTTGAAACCTCTTTATAGAGAGCGAGAGGGATGGAGAGAGAGGGAGAGAGTCAGTGTGACAGCTCTGATCCGTGTGGGAGGAAGACTTCTCTCTTTACAAAAACAACGAGAGAAGAAATGAACCCGCTGCCCACTCGCTCCTCTTCCTCTCCTCTCGTCCTCTCCTCTCTGCAGGTTTGAACGTTGAAGACGTTTGTGTTTTCCTGCGTGCATCATGTGGACACGCATGTTCTGTGTGCAGACACACACATGAGAGGCTCTTCAGCACCGGTTCACATAGCAACGGGCACTCAACCACACATTAGGAAGAGAGGAGTGGGAGGAAGAGAGGGAGGGAGGGAGAGAGAGTGAGAGGGAGGGGGAGAGAGAGAGGAGAAAGAGGGAGGGAGAAATGAAGGGAGAGAGAGAGGGAAGGAGCCCCGAAATCCCCATCACCAAACTCCACCAGACTCCATGTAAATAATCAGTACTTTTAGCGTGTATAGAGCCAGCATATTTCCACCAGACTCCATGTAAATAATCAGGACTTTTAGCGTGTATAGAGCCAGCATATCTCCACCAGACTCCATGTAAATAATCAGGACTTTTAGCGTGTATAGAGCCAGCATATCTCCACATGTAAATGGGTGAATTAAGGGTTTATTTCTTCTTTTTTTTGTAATTTTTTATTTTTCATTTTTCAAGGAGAAATACAATAGGCAGGCCTTTAATGATTTTCTAACTCAATGGCACTTATAAGTTTAAGCAATTAACTATTCATCAAATCAGTATTAGTGCTGATAATAATAAAAATATGCAAATGTTTATATATGTATTCATACAGAATTAAGGGTTTATTTAAACCAAACCAGAGTGGTGATTGTTGGAACAGTGGAAAGATGAACAGAGACGGCTTTTTGGTAGTTTTATTTAGTTTCTGTCCACTTTGAATGAAGTGTGTTTTACGATGATAAAAGTGCTGTTTATTTACATGGAGTCTGGCCGGGGCTGCGTTCAACACCACTACGCATGTGTCATCTCTAGCTTTCAGTTCTGCGATTGGATATTTGTTAGTGAAATGCACCCTGGGAGTTGTATTCCCCTCCTTCAGTTCCCATGTCCGCGGGCTTTTTGTAGCGTTTACATTTTAACTTTAGTCGTTCTGATCTTCTGATCATAACTTCACTTTTATGTTTGTGGGAATCTTCCCCTCTGCTTAGTAGTCTCAGATAGTCGGACACCTTTCTGTGTGTTCTTTCTTATTTAATCTCTCACACACACACACACACACATCATCCTCATAATCCATTAATCAGTTTGAGTCATTTTTTATGATAAAACAGGTAAACTTGTGTGATATTTTCTAGTTTCTTCTCTCCTCTGGGACAAGAAACTGAATCCTCCTTCCTTTCATCCTTCCTTCCTTCTCTGCATTTCTTTCCTTCCCTTCCTCCTTCCCTACGTACGTCCCTTTTCTTCCATCTTCTTTCCTTCCTTCCCTTTTCCCATCCTTAATTATTTATTCTTCCTTTACTCTCCTTCCATTATTCCTCTCAATTATCTTGGGCTTTGGGAAACACTGATCCACATTTGTCACAGTTTTCTGACATTTTAGAGACCTAACAACTCTTCCAAAAAATAATCCACACATTAAAGTGCCCAAATTATGGGATTTGGGGTGTTCTTTTGTGACTCTGGTGCTTCCAACACGCATACAAACTTTGAAAAAAAAACATCCATGCTGTTTCGAATGAGATCCGGTTTCTGAATGTGTCCTGCTTTCAGTCTCCTGGTGAGCTGGTCAAAATCTGCACGGCTTTCTACGTCACTAGCTGAAACGAGGGGCCTAGGGGGCTAACCGTTAGCATGCTAGCGCTAGCAAGCTAGCTTGTTTTCAATGGCAAAACACTGCTACAACACATAGGAATTCACCCTAATCTACAAAATAAATTGAATGGGACTACTTACATGTCTCCGTTCTGCAGGTATTCCACACAACAAAGATGTTACAGAAGTTGAGAGGTCTCACTCTGTAGCTAAAACAGAGACCTGAACACAGGGTGAAAAGAGGAGCTGCAGCAATGTGCAGTACAACAAAAATATGGTGTTTTTTGAAAATTAAACCATGTACACGTATTCTTATACAATCTCAAATTGCAATTATGAACCTGAAAATGAGCATCATATGGACACTTTAATCGACAGTGAAAATAACCCTTATTATTAGCTTCAGCCCTACTTTAATTCCCTGTTTGCTGCTTATTGTTGGGAATTTTTCCAAAAGATGGGCCCGAGAATGAGGCCTCTGACTCCAGTGGGTTCACAAAAACAGAGTCTAAGTTTCCCTTAAGTCAGAGCAGGGGCCTGTTTCACAAAAGCAGAATATATAAATCCAGGATAACTGATAAAGCAAGGCTTGACCTAGTTTAATCTGTGCATCCTGGCTTGGTGCGTTTCACGAAGGCCGAGCCAGGCTGAGGAGGAGAGACTAGGTCGAGCCAGGCTGAGGAGGAGAGACTAGGTCGAGCCAGGCTGAGGAGGAGAGACTAGGTCGAGCCAGGCTGAGGAGGAGAGACTAGGTCGAGCCAGGCTGAGGAGGAGAGACTAGGTCGAGTCAGGCTGAGGAGGAGAGACTAGGTCGAGCCAGGCTGAGGAGGAGAGTAGGTCGAGTCAGGCTGAGGAGAGACTAGGTCGAGTCAGGCTGAGGAGGAGAGACTAGGTCGAGCCAGACTGAGGAGGAGAGACTAGGTCGAGCCAGGCTGAGGAGGAGAGACTAGGTTGAGTCAGGCTGAGGAGGAGAGACTAGGTCAGGCTGAGGAGGAGAGACTAGGTCGAGCCAGGCTGAGGAGGAGAGACTAGGTCGAGTCAGGCTGAGGAGGAGAGACTAGGTCGAGTCAGGCTGAGGAGGAGAGACTAGGTCGAGTCAGGCTGAGGAGGAGAGACTAGGTCGAGCCAGGCTGAGGAGGAGAGACTAGGTCGAGCCAGGATGAGGAGGAGAGACTAGGTTGAGTCAGGCTGAGGAGGAGAGACTAGGTCGAGTCAGGCTGAAAAGGAGAGACTAAGTCGAGCCAGGCTGAGGAGGAGAGACTAGGCCAGGCTGAGGAGGAGAGACTAGGTCGTGTCAGGCTGAGGAGGAGAGACTAGGTCAGGCTGAGGAGGAGAGACTAGGTCAGGCTGAGGAGGAGAGACTAGGTCAGGCTGAGGGGCTGAGGAGGAGAGACTAGGTCAGGCTGAGGAGGAGAGACTAGGTCGAGCCAGACTGAGGAGGAGAGACTAGGTCGAGCCAGGCTGAGGAGGAGAGACTAGGTCGAGTCAGGCTCAGGAGGAGAGACTAGGTCAGGCTGAGGAGAGACTAGGTCGAGCCAGGCTGAGGAGGAGAGACTAGGTCAGGCTGAGGAGGAGAGACTAGGTCAGGCTGAGGAGGAGAGACTAGGTCGAGCCAGGCTGAGGAGGAGAGACTAGGTCAGGCTGAGGAGGAGAGACTAGGTCAGGCTGAGGAGGAGAGACTAGGTCAGGCTGAGGAGGAGAGACTAGGTCGAGCCAGGCTGAGGAGGAGAGACTAGGTCAGGCTGAGGAGGAGAGACTAGGTCGAGCCAGGCTGAGGAGGAGGAGAGAGGTCAGGCTGAGGAGGAGAGACTAGGGTCGAGCCAGGCTGAGGAGGAGAGACTAGGCCAGGCTGAGGAGGAGAGACTAGGTCGAGTCAGGCTGAGGAGGAGAGACTAGGTCGAGCCAGGCTGAGGAGGAGAGACTAGGTTGTGTCAGACTGAACTAATTCAGATAGATGCACGTCCACGGATTTCCTCAAAAGACCGCGAGGTCGATCACAGATTTACTGATGCCAAAATGGAGAATACGCATTGTACATACTTTATACAGAGTGAGCAGCAGCTTTTTGTGGAAGTATGATGACGTGAAACACATTATTTGAATAAAAAGAAAATAACACGGCCGCTGTAATGAAACAGCGAGAAAGCATAGCAGACGATCACGGACCGACTGAATGTGTAAGCAGCCTAAATATATACATTAACTGACCACTGCTCTGAATGGAAACCGTCATAATCCTACCATTCAATGATTAGGCTACTAATCATTTGCACAAATTAACAATTGTACGCTTTGCCTTAAAAGTAAGCAGAAGATAATGTTACTCAGGAATTTTACCATGAAGATCCATTTTCTATAACGCTAGAATATGAAGCGTAAATATCTCTTTCACTCTGTTCCTCCCTCTCTCTCATTGGCTAAAATATTAATTTCCTAAGTCATGTTAACTTCCACTACTCGCTTTTAATGCAAAGTGTACAGGTGTTCGTTTTTGCAAATGACAAGTGACACATTGAGTGGTTTCATTTAAGAGCAGTATGAGCAGTTCATAAATGTATATTTTTAGACTATCATTTAGTCTGTCGCGTTTTTTTATTTTTTCTAGAGGACGAGTTTCCTTCTCTACATATTATTATATGCCTTGCTCCCTGGTATATATGGACATAGAAAATAAAGACACTGAAGAAATTGGACTGTAAAATCTAGAAACTATAAAGATAATTAAGTGATAAATTCCATGCACACTATAAACATGAATGGAACAGAGTATATTCATCAGTTATTTCCCCCCAGGCAAAATATAAGGTCAAAAACCATGAAGGTGTCCTCTCCCTGTTGTTACATGAATGTACAGTAGCCTACATCACTAGATAGTTACTGATCCAGTGAACTAAGTCTATAATTTGGGAGGATTGTACAGTTAGGATATGTTCTTAAAATTGTACAATCCTCCCAAATTATAGTCCCAGTTTACTGGACAACACAAATTGTGTGCTAAGAATGCCAAATACAATGCACATGGAAGCAGAACAAACATGATCCTTATTGTTAAAGAATAAAAAAAGAAATTATAAACTAAAATAATTTAAGGTGCATTGGGGAACTATAGAAATGTACAGCACTGTATGTATTGCCCTTAGTAACAGACTTCATTTAAAACTCATTTGAAATTTTATCAGCCTTTTCTAATTATCTCAACTACTGCCATAATATATCCATCAAACTTCTTACAACAATATCAACACCAGTCTTCATACAGCAATATAACAGTAACAATGACAAATTTATAATTATAAAAAAAAATAATGGTCACAATTTAACTAAATAATAACAGTACTTAAATGAACAGCAATATGCACCTGTTGTATTTTATTCCAGGCTGATAACAAAAGGGTAAAACCACTACTGAGTGAACAGAAAAGGCTCCAGGATTAAATAAATCCTGGCGGTTAGCCTGGTCAGGAGCAGGCTAGCTGCACAGAATAAATCTCCATGGTGATTTATGTGCCTCTGCTTTCATGAAACCGAGTCAAGGCTAAATTCATCCAGGATAACCAGGAAATCCCGGCTTAATCCCTTATCTTGGTTTTGTGAAACAGGCCCCTGGTCCACCAAGATCTCCTCCAAAGTGAGCCTTGATCTAAGCTTTCCCTGTGTCTTTATTTCTCTCCTCACAGGGGGGGGGGCCTTCTAGTTTCTTAGACAGAAACTTATCTTTACAAACACACACACCAGGGTCGGGGCCTCTGTGTGGTGCAACTTGCTCTTCTGTTCTCTTAACCTGAACTGTCTTTCCTGTTCTTCTGCTTATCTGTGTGGTACACAGTGCACTGTTATGCCACAAAAGGCTTAAACTATAGTTAAAGGCTTAAGCTTAACCTCCTATTTCCTTGAACCAGTTCCTCAATGATTGCACACAGCTCTTTTATGAGCCCAAATACAACTTGAACTGCTAATATTCTGCAGTATGAATAATAATATATTCTCAAACGTGTTTTCTGAAAATCAGCATGGAGGCCTTGACATACTTCGTGATTCAAAAGGAGATTTCTTTCAGCAAACTAACCTGCTTCTTTCAGCTTTAAAAAGTGACTCTTATTCTAAATCATCTAAACTTTTCATATCTTTATTTTCTTGCTAAGATTTGTGTCTTTATATAAGAGTTGTCTTGCAGTGAACAGTCGGTATAATCTCTCTCTCTCTCTCTCTCTCTCTCTCTCTCTCTCTCTCTCTCTCTCTCTCTCTCTCTCTCTCTCTCTCTCTTAGGTTGTAGGCGTTCTTTCCATCCCGTTTGGACTCGCTTGTTTTTTCTCCTCTTCCTCCCACGTTCACACTCTCTCTCTCTCTCTCTCTCTCTCTCTCTCTCTCTCTCTCTCTCTCTCTCTCTATTTCTCTCTCCGAGGTTGTAGGCGTTCTTTCCATCCCATTTGGACTCGCTCGTTTTCTCTCCTCTTCCTCCCACGTTCACACTCTCTCCCTCCGTCCTCTGTCTCTCCACACTCGCACCATCTTCTCGCTCTTCTGCATCCTTCTCCCCATCCTTCCTCGCATGGCTTTTGCTGCACATCCCATAATATGTGCACAGTTTCCACACGCCGTAGCTGTGAATGTGTACATCCTGACATCACTGGATCATTTGGGGGGGGGGTGTTTATCCGGGTTTTTCGGAATCACCGACACTTACGTACACGTGTCAGCATATGTGTACTACATGTATAGTTGGGATGAATCCAGTGTAGCGTGGATTATATTTGACCAATCACACACACACACACACACACACACACACACACACACACACACACACACACACACACACACACACACACACACACACACACACACACACACACACACACAGAGACACAGACACACACATCAGATGTATGACGTTGGTTCCTCTTCAGCGTTTCTTCTCTCTCATTTCCCTCTTCATCCTCTCTCTGTCGGCAACGTGGTGTCTCTATGGTAACCGCCTGCAGAGAGGCGGACCACGGCAGTACACGCCCACTGCAGCATGCAACACACACACACACACACACACACACACACACACACACACACACACACACACACACACACACACACACACACACACACACACACGCAGGCAGCAGTGTATTTTAGTAAATGTGGCCACAGTGTTTGAGCCGTGCTGTTTCAGCAGCTGAAATTAGGGCTGTGTGCTGCAGCAGCCGCTCATCATCGGGACGTTAACACAATGTTTAGTTCAGAAGAAGAAGAAGAAAAAAACCCAAGGTTTTGTCTGAATCCTCGCCAGTGTTTTTCTCTTCTTCTCTTGTTTAAAAATAGACCCGTCTGACTGTCTCGCCTCCCTTTTTTTGTCCTAAAAGCTTCAGTTCTGGTTCTGCAGATTGTTTTAGATGTGTTGTGAATTTCTCTTTTAAAGCCCTCTGGCATTAGAGTTTCTGGATTTGATCAAACAAAATTTGGAAACTGTTATCTCCGATAAACTTTGATCTTCCTTGACTCCAGACTTTAACTTGTAACAGAGTATTTCTACAGTGTGGTATTGGTACTTTTTACTGCAGTACAGTATGTGAATACTGCTGCGTTCAGGTTCAGTCTGTGAAACTAACTCTGTGTCTCTCTCTCTGTGTGTGTGTGTGTGTGTGTGTGTGTGTGTGTGTAGAAACCCTGCTGGATGACTTCATGTTGACCCACCCCATCTTCCTGGCGGCCGACAGGTTCCAGCAGGTCCTGCTGCAGCAGTATCCTTCGCTCAGCGCTGCGTCGTGTGTGTGTGCATGACTGCGTGATAAACCTCCAAACACACACGCACGCATGTGTTTGCCCGCCGTCGGCGCTGTAGAGTCCCGGGGTAACTCTGGGACAGTGACAGCTTCATTCAGGTTAATGCTGTGTTTTTCCCCCTAACGTTATTAGGGGCTTTTTCCGCGGAGGAAAAACAAAACCGAAACCGTTTGCTGTTGTCTTCTTCGCCTTCGTTTTCTGTCACAAACACATTCCTGTAAACGTGACGGTGAGACGTTCAGGGACTCGGTAACTAACAGTGTTTTCCAGGTGTTTATTTTTTTTTTTATGTTGTTCATGGAGCGCAGGATTTTGGATGTTTGTGTCAGTTTTGACAAAATGTAAAACTTTGAGGACACCAAACACTTCATTTCCTGCATTTTAGTGAATTTATGGTGCAAATACATAGGCGTAATTTACGGGCTGGGGGAAATCAAAACTGGCCAGTGCGACACACCCATTCCCCCTCCCCCCTCAAGATACCTATTATAATTTCCTTTACATAAATTAAGACATTTGCACCCATTAAAAAAATGCACCAGGATGCAGAAAATGTGTGTGTGTGTGTGTGTGGTGTGTCTCTCAGTGTTTGATACGCTCAAAGTTTCAATTTTGCTCAAAAGCTGAGATCGCAAACCCGAAATTGAGAATTTACAAACGCTATAAGACAGCCTCCACAGGGCCGTACGTTAAGGCAGTGCTAAAAGAAATCTCGCAAAATCCCTCGAGATCAAACGTGACTTCAGAGTAAACAATCATTGCGGACGAAGAGGATGCAGTGGCGATAGTTTGTAGTTTGTTTTTAACCAAAAAAAACGTTATCAAAAGAAAAGGAGATGGTTAAAGAAAACAACGCGAGCATGGATTATACTGCTACATCATGATATGGAGGTGATTAGTTTTTTCTCATAGAAATGTCGTTACGTATTACACAGATTAATTACCGTTGAAATAAACGTTCATATTCGTTTCCATGTACTCTGGTGGACTGCAGTTGTGGATGTAGTTATTCCCATCGACTTTATTTATTTTACACAGGCTGCGTGCTCGTTTGTCCCCGGGGGACACAACACACGAGGAGAAATCGGGCCAAAAAAATCCAACATGTTGGATATCCCCGATTTGTGATGGGAGAGGTCCCGATGTCCTTCGGAGCAGACGAGAGCAGTCTTAACACACCACACACGGCAGGAATATCTGATCAGATTATTTTACCATAATCGGAGCATCCTTAGGATTGTCGGGAGGGGGTGAATCGGGGCTAAAATCGGCCTAATTATCCTGCCGTGTGAACCAGGCTTAACACTCACCCACACAGAGAGAGAGGGGGAGAGGAGGAGAGGGGAGAGGAGGAGAGAGGGGGGGGCAGAGAGAGAGGGGGGGAGAGACAGAGGGAGGGAGAGGGAGAGAGAAAGAGAGAGGGAGAGGGAGTGAGAGAGACAGATACAGAGAGAGGGAGGGAGTGAGCGAGACAAAGAGAGAGGGAGGGAGTCAGAGAGGGAGTGAGTGAGAAAGAGAGAGTGGTAGAGAGGGAGTGAGAGAGAGAGGGAGTGAGAGAGACAGATACAGAGAGAGGGAGGGAGTGAGCGAGACAAAGAGAGAGGGAGGGAGTCAGAGGGAGTGAGTGAGAAAGAGAGAGTGGTAGAGAGGGAGTGAGAGAGAGAGGGAGTGAGAGACAGAGAGAGAGAGGGAGTGAGTGAGACAGAGAGGAGTGAGTGAGAGAGAGAGAGAGGGAGTGAGTGAGACAGAGGGAGTGAGTGAGAGAGAGGGAGTGAGTGAGAGAAAGAGAGAGTGAGTGAGAGAGAGGGAGTGAGTGAGAGAGAGAGAGATGGAGGGAGAGAAAGAGAGCGGTAGTGAGTGAGAGAGACAGAGAGAGAGGGAGTGAGAGAGAGAGAGGGAGTGAGTGAGAGAGACACAGCGAGAGAGAGAGAGAGAGCCGGAGGGAGGAGAGGAAGTGGAGCAGAGAGG
>NC_041345.1:31679487-31739487 GCF_004354835.1 Perca flavescens
CGCGGTTGAAATGCAAACACACCTGCGGTCTGGATATACAAATCACAAACTGCCACACACCCAGATTTCCTCCTGTGTCACCTGACGTGATGTACTGTAGCTTAGCACATACACTGCCTCAACATGTGGACTTAAGGACAGTACCTGAGTAAATGTACTTAGTTACATTCCACTGCTGGCTGTAAGCCAGTATAATCTAGAAGCTACACCTTTTGGTCTGCGGTAGCACAGATTGTCCCTAAATGTTGCTAAACGTCTCCCTGATGTCTGCGTGTCCAGTTTTCTGCAGGGTCTACACTCCGGATCACTCGTACGTCACCATCAGGAGCCGCCTGTCCTGCCGCGTCGGAGAGATTCTGGCTCTGGTTCGAGAGAAGCTCCAGTACAGCGAGGACCAACCGGTTCTGCCTGGAAACCTCATCCTGGTGGCCGTCACATCGGCCGGAGGTCAGGAGACGCATGATCTGACTCGGTTTCACTCTGTCTGCCCCTTTGATGGGTTGGATGTTATTTAAAAACCATGATTTCATTATTATCTAGGAATAGGAAAAGGGGGGTAGGAACAGATGACTTCTTCCTACTACTGTTTTTAAACATAGAACACCTTATTTGAATCGGTTACTGTAATTTGGAAAGAGAGGTTTAATCAGCAGCGCCACACAGAATCTGGGGATTTTCTGCAGATTATAAACACATTTTAATAAAACTAAAATGCTATCACATTTGTACCAAAAGCAGTTACATTTTTAGCAGTTAAAATTGTTAAATTCCGCACGTTTTCATTCTGGATCACCACTGAAAACCGTACCTTCTCCGTACTCAAGTGTTCATGTTCCTATTCATCTTTTAGTTTTTTACATGTTCAAAATAAACTGAATTAAATGTTATAAAGTCATATTATTAATCCATAATCAGTGCAGTTGTTTAGCTGTCAATCCCAGCTGTGGTGCACCTTTTTAAATGGGAGTGTGTGCTGTGTGTCCAGAGAAGGCGGTGTTTCGCCCCAGTGACGAGGCTGTGTTCACCACGCTGGGAGTCAACACTCACCTGTTCACCTGCGAGCCCGCCGAGCTCGACTCACTGGTGAGGAACTCGCTCACTCACTGATTGGTTGGCTGGTTTCCTACGCTGTGTTTCCACTGCGTGGTTGTAGAAATATTTTATTACCAAATGTGTATATGTATATGTCATTTTTAAGGAGATCTTGGTGGACTTAGCTCTGACTTTGTCTGTTGCTAGGGAAACTTAGACTCTGTTTTTGTGCTGTGTTGTAACCTCTTATGCTGGACTCAGTCAACTTTTCTTAACTGAACTCTTCGTCTCAGATGGATCCTTGTATTCTGGGAAACTTAAGTCCAATAGAAAGAAGGCATGGGAATTAATAAATTGGAGTCAGATTTGAAAGGCCTTAGGGCCTTATTTCGGACAAATTCCCATTACATGGTACAGCTCCACTCAACTCGCTTTTTGTTTTTTTGCTTTTTCCATTAGCAAAAAGTTTGTATACTCGAGTTTTGCCGCTGATTTCCTGAATTGAGTCGATTCAATTCCAATTCACAAGGTCCCCAATTGATTTCCGAGAATATTGATTTGATTAGGGATATTTCAGTTAGGGGTCGACCCGATACTGTTTTTTTTTAAAGGCTGATATCAATTATTAGTAGTAATTGAAACATGCATTAAGTCTGACTCTTTACCGTTTATCAGGCAAATAAAACGCAGACACAGATCATCTCGACAATCCGTCTATCCCTATTTCAGTGGCAATTAGGGTTGGGTATCGCCACTGCTTGCCCGATCTAAACTGCTACGTTATTAAAAGTCTCAGTGTTTACATTAAAGCAGTTACATTAATGTTATTTATTATTTAATATGAACACAATAAAGTTAAACTCTGCAGACTCCAGTCAGAGAGTTTAGAGACATTTCATTCAGATATCTGGAGGGGACAGAGGGAGCTGTTTTAAAATGGCCAAGCCAGTTTTTCCCCTCGCCAAAATGTCTCCTAACTTTGGAGCGTTATTTATCACAACATGGATTCCTCATATTGTCTAGTTTCATACGGCACAACATCTTCACTCTAGCTTCAAAACGGAGACTCAGCGTTTTATCAATCATTATCGGATCATTCTAATGAAGACTTTTCTAAACCCAGCTGTGTGTGTGTGAGATGATGATGATGATGTCATCCCCCAGCTTCCTCTCCCCGAGGAGATCCACTGGACGCCGGGCGACAGCAAACTGCACGACATGTCGGCCGAGGAGGTAGCCAATCAGCTGGTGGCGTTCGACTGGGAGCTCTTCAGCTGCGTGCATGAGGTCAGTGATACAGAGATTTAAATCCTCATAAACTGGAAAACAGCTGTTTTCTTCAACAACTGGCTGGGATCGTCTTTTGCTAATAGCTCTCTACTTCGGAGGTTCTTAATCTTTTTCTAACCAAATCCCCTTAAAGGAGGAGAAGACACCGGTTTATAAGAATATACTATGCGATTTGACCTACTTTTTTTTTTTTTTATATGGTCTTATTTATGTGAAAGAATGACACAAGATACATTTAGTATGGGAAAGACATGCAGATTTGCAGATTGCAGAAGAGTTACAAATTTATTATTGTTTGTTTGTCATTGGAAAGGAATCCATGAACTATTATAGATTTGAAACACTAAGTAAGTAAACCCTTTAAATTATACAGTGACTTTGTACGAGACTCGGTTACTGTGTTAGTTACACCGTGACTCCGTAAATGACTCTGTGACTGTGTAAATAACTGTGTCTCCGTTAGTGACTTTGTGAATTCATAAGTTACTACTCTACTTCCTAGGTTATTTTGTTGCTCCATAAATAACGCTATAAAAAACTCCATAACTCTGTACGTTACTCCGTGACTCCTTACGTTACTCCATGACTATGTCAGAGACTCCGTATGTTATGCTGTGACTCTGTACGTTACTCCGTGACTCCGTACGTTACTCGTGACTTTGTGCATTACTCCGTGACTCCGTACATTACTCGTGACTCTGTACGTTACTCTGTGACTCCGTATGTTACTCGGTGACTCCATATTTTACTCGGTGACTCATTACGTTACGCTGTGACTCCGTACGTTACTCGTGACTCTGTACGTTACTCCGTGACTCTGTACGTTACTCCGTAACTCTTTACCTTACTCCGTGACTCTGTACGTTACTCCGTGACTCTGTACGTTACTCCGTGACTCTGTACGTTACTCCGTGACTCTTTACCTTACTCCGTGACTCTGTACGTTACTCTGTGACTCCGTACGTTACTCTGTGACTCTGTACGTTACTCCCTGACTCGTACGTTACTCAGTGACTCCGTATGTAACTCCGTGACTCCGTACATAACTCCGTACTCTGTAAGAGACTCCGTGACTCTGTACATTACTCCATGACGCCATACGTAACTCCGTGACTCTGTACGTTACTCCATGACTGTACGTTACTCCGTGACGCCTTACGTTACTCCGTACGTAACTCCTTATGTTACTCTGTGACTCCATACATACCTCTGTGACTTCTTACGTTAATCCGTGACTTTATATGTGACTCCGTGACTCTGTACGTTACTCCATTACTCCTTACGTGACTCTGTACGTTACTCCGTGACTCCATACGGTACTCCGTGATTCTGTAAGAGACTCCATGACTCCGTATGTTACGCTGTGACTCTGTACCTTACTCTGTGACTTTGTATGTTACTTTGCACAAAAAGCTAAAGCGAGGCTACTCATGAATTGGTTTTCCTTTTATGGAATAAAGGCTTGTAAGCATGTTGGGTCCTTCTAAATGTCTAATGTCCTAAAGGGACTGACTCCGTAATGGGTTCAACGCTAAAATAATGAAATGATGAGAATTCTATTTCAGTTTGACTTGAATTTGAAACATTTGTGCAGGACGTGTTGGGTTTCGGAGTCAACTGAAAATAACAAGTGAATAAAAACACTTTTTGTGTCGGAGTTTACACCTGCGTTTGTCTCGTGCAGGTGGAGTTTGTGTGTTACGTGTTTCACGGCGAGCAGTCCCGCTGGCGTCCCCTGAACCTGGAGCTGGTACTGCAGCGCTGCAGCGAGGTGCAGCACTGGGTCGCCACGGAGATCCTGCAGTGTCAGTCGCTGCCCAAGAGGGTCCAACTGCTGCGCAAGTTCATCAAGATCGCAGCACTGTGAGTCCACAGATACTGACCTGGATGAATCAGCATGAACTGAGTTAAAGATCTCAGCGAGAGGCTGGATGTTTTTAAGGACATGAGCAAAACAAGAAGAGTCAAAAGTGTTTATTAGGCAATAAAATGTGGAGGATTTTATGTTTTATAAGTGAATATCTTTTGGTCCTGGACTGACAAAACAAGACATTTGAAGACGTCACTTTGGGCTATTTGCTTTTTTTTTTAATGGGCTTTAAAACATTTTTTTTGTGTGTGTGTGTGTGTGTGTGTGTGTGTGTGTGTGTGTGTGTGTGTGTGTGTGTGTGTGTGTGTGTGTGTGTGTGTGTGTGTGTGTGTGTGTTTCAGCTGTAAGCAGCAGCAGGACCTGCTGTCGTTCCTCGCTGTGGTTCTGGGTTTAGACAACCCGGCTGTCAGCCGACTACGACTCACCTGGGAGGTAATCACTCAGCTGATGCTGCGCTGTTTCACACACTGCTGCACACACTGCACACACACTGCACACACACACACACACACACTGCTGCACACACTGCTGCACACACTACACACACACACACACTGCAAACACACTGCATACACACTGCACACACACTGCAAAGTGCACACACACTGCACACACTGCAAACACACTGCACACACACTGCTCACACACACACACACACACACACACACACACACTGCATACACACTGCACACACACTGCAAAGTGCACACACACTGCACACACTGCAAACACACTGCACACACACTGCTCACACACACACACACACACACACACACACACACACACACACTGCATACACACTGCACACACACTGCTCACACACACACACACACACACACACACACACACACACACACACACACACACACACATACTGCCAACACTGCACACCAAGTGCACACAAAGTGCACACACACTGCAAGCACACTGCAAACAAACTTAAGGCCAATTTAATAAAAAGGCCCTGTGGCTACGTACATAGGTACGTGGAGGTGCCGACCCTACGCCGCAGCCTGATGTGCACCTTTCAAAGAATGTAACTACACATACAGTACAGGCCAAAAGTTTGGACACACCTTCTCATTCAATGCGTTTCCTTTTTATTTTCATGACTATTAACATTGTAGATTCTCACTGAAGGCATCAAAACTGGATGAACACATATGGAATTATGTACTTAACAAAAAAGTGTGAAATAACTAAAAACATGTCTTATTAGGGTTGGGCGATATGGCTTAAAAAAAATCTCAGATTTTTTCACACCAAACCCGATTTTCGATTTTTAATCGATTTGTTTTTTCTATTTAAAAACAAACACAACTGACAAAGAAATTGCTCAAAACAAATGTCCTCTTTATTTTGTTCTGTAGCTTATCAGTTTTCTAACTTCAAACTTAGTGACACAATGCACCTTCAAAAAAACTTATATAATATAAATAAAATTGTGTCCCTTTTTGATAAAATGCTTTTTTTTTCTGTAACTGTAACAAAAATTACAAAATTAGATATATTACAAAAATAAATACTTTCAACAGTGGTATTCATAAAATGCAAACAAAACTTTAAGCAGTTTTCCTGAATCCCTCAAATTGTAAACAAAATGAAACATCTGCATCCATTACCTTCAAAATAACTTAAAATAAAAAATAAAATTGTGTCACTTTTGATAAAATGCTTTTGTGTAACTGTGTAACAAATTACAAAATTAGATGTATTACAAAAATAAATACTTAACAGTGGTATTCATAAAGTGCAAACAAAACTTTAAACAGTTTTCCTGAATCCCTCAAATTGTAAACAAAATGAAACATCTGCATTACTTTAGTTTCAACATTTTTCTTTAGCCAGGAAGACAAGCCTGTCTACTACCTCTGGCTTGAGGCATGCCCGGTTACATGTAACAATGCCCCCTCCCACACTGAAAAGCCTCTCTGATGGGGCACTTGTAGCAGGGACAGACAAGTATTTTTTGGCCAAATGACTGAGCCTTGGGAAGTTTGGTTTGTGACGCTTCCACCACTGAAGTGGATCAGTGTCTGGGTCTACCTCAGGGGTCAGTAGGTAGGTTGCCAGCTCTGTCTCTACTTCCACTGCCTCTGATTGGTGAGAAGATGGCTCTGGCACATTCTTCTTGAAGAAAGCAGCTAAAGTCATTTTCTTATTGGGCGGAGGCTGTGCTTCTCCTTGGCACACCTGGCACACATCAATGTAGGTTGTACGGAACCTGGGGTCCATCAGTAAGGACATGTCCAAGAGTTCATTCTTCACAGGGTCACTGTATTTGCCATCAAGGTACCGCATTATTTTGTTTCTTTTTATTGTTTTAGTGAGTTTGGTGTCTTCTTCCTCTGGCTGTAGGAGATTGGTTTTGAACAAATGCAGCACCGGTTTAATGTAGGAGACACTGACATAAGCCTCCCCGGACTGGGCATCTGTAAATTCTTGGAGTGGCTTGACAGCTTTATTTACGGACTCTAAAACCTCAATATCTTGCCAAGTGGGCACAAGATGACTGCTTTTCTTGTCTGACACCAGGACACGGACTATGGCCTTCTCCTGTTCGAGAAATCTTTCTATCATTTTTTGACGTGAACCCCATCTGGTCGGGGACTCCCTTACCAGCTGATGAGTGGGTAGACCAAGCTCAGCCTGTACTTCACCCATCTTTCGTCTTTTCTTCCAACTATAGGAAAAGGCAGCAACCGCCTTTTTACAAACCCCAATGGCACGATCGATTCGTGGGTCCTTCACACCATTCTCTGTACAATAAAGAAGGAAAGAAAACACAAAGAAAACATTTTTTAGTGTCACTATTGGTCAGTGTCAACAAGTCTTGTTCATATTTCCACATTATTAATGCACACTAAAGGCATACATATACAATATACACACACACACACACACACACACACACACACACACACACACACACAATATTCCATTATTATTAATCATGCATATACATTTAGTGGAAATATGTGTTGATTTCATTAACTTGCATTAATTACAACATGCATTAATTTGGGCTGTTCATGTGTAAAAAAAATCAACACCACTTGAATGCATAGCCATTAGAATCTTACCTATAGCATTGTGCAGTTTATGTCCAAAGCACTGGAGGTTGGGCCACTCATTGTCTCTCAGAGCTTTTATTATGTTGGTGCCGCTGTCTGTTGTCATACAGATGAGTTGGTCTTCATCAAGGTTCCAGGAGGTTAGAGCGTCTTTTAGCCCCTGCGCAATTATTTCACCTTTATGGTCATCGGGAAAGTAAGCTGTTTGAAGGCAGACGCTTCGCAGAGTCCACTTGTCAATGAAATGCGCAGTCAAACTCATATAGGGCTGCATCGTTCGACTGGACCACAGTTCTGTTGTGGCGGAGTAAAACAACACCCCCTCCAGCTCTCTAGCGATCTTTTCACGAGTACCGTTGTACAGGCAAGTCAAGGCAACTTCGGCAAAATATTTGCAGCTTGGTAGCACATACCTGGGGTCGATAACTATAAGCATGTCGATAAACCCCGGCTTTTCCACAGTGTATATGGGCACCATATCTTTTGCTATATATTTTGCCACTGCATCCGTCATTGCTTTACACCGGGGCCCTTTCTTGTCATAGGGGATACAATTCAAAAATCTTTCTAAGACTGTAGTTTGTTTTTTTGCGGCTGTGTTTGAACTGCTGTCTTGTTCATTTCGTTGAGAGACACATACCTCCCACTCGGCTGCATGCCTTTGTTTAAGATGCTGGAATACATTTGTTGTGCTGCTACCTTTGGTAGCAACAGCTTTTAAACACACTTTTGCAACGTACATAATTCCATATGTGTTCATTCAAAGTTTTGATGCCTTCATTGAGAATCCACAATGTAAATAGTCATGAAAATAAAAGGAAATGCATTTGAATGAGAAGGTGTGTCCAAACTTTTGGCCTGTACTGTATCTCGGCCGTAGCTTGAAGCGTTGCATTTCCCCCGACTCATTCCCTGGTTCTCCTTCCCCATAAACAACATGAAATCAAGGAGAGGGTTAACATTTCCTGCTACAGATTTCCCACCGTGGTCAGAAAGAACGGGAGACACACTCCCCACACACACACACTCCCTACGCGCACACACTGACTCACTCACTGATTCACTGACTCACTCACTCTCACACACACTTTCCCACCGTGGTCAGAAAGAACGGGAGAGACACACACACACACACACACACACACACACACACACACACACACACACACACACACACACACACACACACGCACGTTTGTTCACTATCTTTGTGGGGACCCGTCATTGACATAATGCATTCCCTAGCCCTTTACTAGGGGTGGGGGAAAAAATCGATACAGCATAGTATCGCGATATTTTTCGTGGCAATACTGTATCGATACACAGACGCCAAGTATCGATCTTTTATGATATATGTGTTGGTCAGTTTGTCTGCTTGACAATCACATTTTGCAACAATAAAACTGAAGTGTGATGAACAAAGAGAAATGTATATTTTTAGATACAACAGATGTTGACAAAATTGTCCTTTCGGGACATCATTTGAAATTGGGGAAAATCTGAAGTTGTAAAAAAGGTAAAATATTGCAATATATCGCAGAATATTGCATTATCTTTAAAATCGCAATAATATCGTATCGGGACATAAGTATCGGGATGATATCGTATCGTGAGGCCTCTGGTGATTCCCACCCCTACCCTTTACCCTAACCTTAACCATCGCAACTAAATGCCTAACCTTAACACTTACCCTAACCTTAGCCATCACAACTAAATGCCTAACCTTAACCCTTACCCTCACCCTAACCATAACCTAATTCTATCACTAACCCTAAAACCAAGTCTTAACCCTCAAACAGCCCTTTAACCTTGTGGGGTCCAGCATTTTGGGCCCCACAAGGCTGTGCAGACCCCACAAGTATACTGTATTCCCCGGTTTTTGGACCCCACGAATATAGTAAAACAAGCGCACACACACACACACACACGCCTGCCCTGCTATTCTCTGACACAACTCTACGTGGAGCCTCCACGGAACCATAAATCAGACTTTAATTGCCACTTAACTCTGCATGGTCTCTTAACTCTACAGAAACCAAACTTACTGAAATAGTCTGTTTGATTTGTCCACAAGGGGGCGTTCAAGGACCAGGTCAGGGCCCTAATGCTGACCTTTGAACACTGGTTACTTATTAACTATTTATTTATTAGTTATTTAAGTTTTTTTTTCAAAAGGTTGTTAAAACAAACATTTTTGATATCATTTATCTCTGATGGTTTTTTGAAATGTCTTCATGTGTTTGTGACAGGGTCTCCCGGGGAAATTCAGGAAACAGTTTCAGCAGTTTGAGAGCGTCGCGGTGAGTAAACCTATTTTTGATGAAGATGAACTGATGTGATGAAGTCCAACGGTCAAATATCATCAAACACCAGACTCGTGGAAAAAAATAAAAACATAAAAGCTCTACTGATCAGTTTTGGGAATATTAATATTTATTTTTAAAGTACAAATTTAAAGGAGTATATACACATGTTACTTTAACTACATTATGATGAGGACATACTTTTACTTAAATGGATACTTGGCTGTTTTAAATCCATCTTTGTGTGCAGCTGAACGGTGTTTGGCGCCAGCGCCGAGGTCCGCTGAAATCTGCCAGTAACATGAGTGGCAGACCTCTGTGTGTGTGTGTGTGTGTGTGTGTGTGTGTGTGTGTGTGTGTGTGTGTGTGTGTGTGTGTGTGTGTGTGTGTGTGTCTGCGTGTGTCTGCGTGTGTCTGCGTGTGTCTGCGAGTGGCAGACCTCAGCTGCTGCTCGGAGCTCGATGCGCTGCTGCCAAACACCGTTCAGCTGCACACACTGCCATGACACAGCTGAATTTAAATCAGCAAAATATCTCTTTAAGTAGTGTTTGAATAAAGGACTTTTTCTCGTAGGGGAGTATTTTCAGTGTGTATTAGGGCAGCACAATATATGGTTTTCTTTACTGTTATCGTGATATCAACCGGCGCAATAAACACATCGCGAAAGACACTCAGAGACTTTTTGTGTTAGTCGTAAGAAAACTACACTTGTGTAGCTGTCGTTCTTTTTTTTGCGCTGCCTTTTATGTTTAATTCAATGTTTAACTTTAAAAAAAACGTTTAAAGTTGGAAATTATTTCCTTTCATTGTCTTTTAACTCAACAAGCAGTTTGTTCTATTTTAGCAGAACACTGAAAGCAGCAGAAGTGAGAACACTTCAACACCTGTTTATTTATCGCCAGTAGTATCGTTATCAAGATATTCAACAACGTTATCGCATATTTTCCTCATATCATGCAGCCCTAGTGTGTATTAGTACTTTTACTGCAGTAAAGCATCTGAATACTTCTTCTGGTCTGATCTTCCAGGACCCGTCCAGGAACCACAAGTCCTACAGAGACCTGATCACCAGCCTGAGACCTCCACTGATCCCCTTCACACCTCTGCTGCTCAAAGGTGTGTGTGTGTGTGTGTGTGTGTGTGTGTGTGTGTGTGTGTGTGTGTGTGTGTGTGTGTGTGTGTGTGTGTGTGTGTGTGTGTGTGTGTGTGTGTGTGTGTGTGTGTGTGTGCGTGCGTGTGCGTGCGTGTGTGCGTGCGTGCGTGCGTTTGTCTGTGACTAACCAGAGGAAGAGGAGGGAGGAATGGATGGATGCATAGAATGGTCGAGAAAAAAAGACTTTTGATGTTTTTTAAGGAAACATCTCACTAAAAAAACAACTTACCTACTGAAAGAAAGGAAAGAAAGTAAATGTGTAGATTTCTCTCCACCTCACATTTCACACACATTTCAGTGAAATGTGTGTGAAATGTGTCCTAAAATAAAGTTTCCAAACGAGCCGCCGTCTGTTTTGAAATCTGGGAGCAGACAGCCCACGAGTGAAGCGATCATCCAATCAGGTGCAGCCATGGCGGCTGTAGGAGGGCGGAGCCGGTTTTCTTTGCTTGTCATTGGTCAGTGAAGAGAAACTGGTACCTGCTGGTGGAAAACCCGTTAATGTGCAATGCAGTGAAGCGGGGCGATCCCTTTGGTGGAACCATCGCCTATACTATGGATACGTACCATAGCTTAGCGTACGAGTGCGGCTGAGAAGTGTGTGAGCGTGCGTGTGCGTGTGCGTGCAACCGGCAGACCTTGGATGCCCAGAGCTCGGCGCGCCGCTGCCAAACACCGTTCAGCTGCACACACTGCCATGACACAGAGCTGAATTTAAATCAGCTGACAAAGCTACGGCCCTGGAGGGAGCGACTCCCCTGTGCTTCCTCCGGTGGGCGGGGCTTCCAGAGTGACGCCATGCGCTCTGTCTCCGTCGTCCCCTGAGAGCCTCCTGGGACGGAGTCAGAGACTAAACCTGCCTAAAATCTGCCTGATCTGGCTCATCACTTCCTCTCTGGATCATTGCTGGGTCTTTCTCCCTCCAGCTGTGGACCAGATGTGAAGCTGCCGCGGACACGTTAGCTCCGCCTCGGCTAATTAGCACTTCTAGCTAATCAGCTTCATGTTACTGTTGACCTGACACGCACACAGGCACACACACACACACACACACACACACACACACACACACACACACACACACACAAACACACTTCAAAGACTCCTCTTCATCGCTGCTTTTCTTCTTTGCTCCAGTTTTTTTCTTTTCATCTCGCCTTTAACTGAAACTCATTCAACACAGCAGGTACACACATACACACACACACACACACACACACACACACACACACACACACACACACACACACCTTCTGCTTTCACTCGTTCAGTTCAAAAGGACTTTAAATGAGATTACTGTACACACTGTATGCCTCTTACAGTCTGTGTGTGTGTGTGTGTGTGTGTGTGTGTGTGTGTGTGTGTGTGTGTGTGTGTGCAGCCTTAAGCTCTCTGTCTCCATGGTAACCAGAGGAAGAGGAGGGAGGAATGGATGGAAGTCCATTAAATTGTTAAAAAGAAAGAGGGGGGGGGGGAAGAAAGGAAGAAAGAATTAAAGCTAATGTGTAGATTTGTGTCTCCGGCGCCACTCTGTGGTCAAATCTAAACGTGCACTGACGTCGACTTCCTTTAAACTAACTTGATGATGTTTCCTGTTTCCTGTTTCCTCAGACTTGACGTTCCTCCACGAGAGCTGCAAGACGTTTCACGGCGAACTCGTCAACTTTGAGAAGATGGTGAGTCCGTTCACCTTCCGTCAAATCTGAGAATGGGGAAAATCATTTGAAAGGCCAACTCTAGCTTCCTTCTCTCTCTCTCTTCCTCTTCCTCTTCCTCCTGCAGCATAAAGTGGCGGAGATGGTCCGGATCATCAGGCGGTACCGGAGCAGCCAGCTGGGTAACACATCGCTGACCTTTGACCTCGCTCTGTTTGCAACGCCAGAACAAAAGTCCTATTTAAAAAGAAAAGTGATATTTCCAAAAAAGTCAAATCAAATCTGTTAGAAAAAGTCGGAATATTGCAAGAAAGTCATTATTCAAGAAAAAAATAATCAATATTTCTAAAAAATTTGTAATAATTTTAGAAACATTACACAGAATGTTGCAAGAAAAAGTTTGAATATTCCCCAAAATGAAATCCTATTTCAAGAAGAAGACTCTTAAGGCGCTGACACACTAACCCGATATATCGGCCATTTGACAGTCTGGCGAGGTCGGTGACTCGAGTCTGTTCGGCGTTCATTTTGGCCGACCTGACATGTTCAGTCTGAGGCAGGGCAGTCGGGACTCACCCGGGAATGGCGAGCGGGATTACCATGACTAAAGTCTCTCAAAATGAAAGCGAAAATGCTGACTTCCTCCATAACCTCCCTAACTTTAGTGCAGCTGCGTCTGATGTCACTGTTATTGGTCTTTTGCTCAGACGGGACAGTTGGAAACCGCAAACAGTTCCGACTGGAACCTGATATAGGCCACATTTTAAAAGGTAATGTGAACAGCCAAACAAAAAATCAGATGTGAGCAAAAGAAGCTGAAGACCTGCGGTGTGAACGTAGCCTTTGTCTCCATCTGGTGGAGACTTTGTGTCTCTGCACCTCTCTGGGCTGGAACTGACACAGACCACGGATTCATTTTAAACAAGCTGTGTCTTGTTAAAAAAAAGTTGGAATATAAAAAAACGAAAGTTAGACTATTTTAACCCTTGTGTTGTCGTCCCGTTGACCAAGAACATCAAAATTGAAAAAATTCATGGTCAATAAACCTACTTTATATGACATTATACCAAATTTCTTTAGTTAAAAACAAGCAGAATTTATGGATTAGGCTACTTGGACGAATAGTAAAGATCAGAGGATGTTTAGAGGATCACAGAAAGTCAAAGTTAAATGTTTTTTTCAAATGCTATAAAAATGTAATAAAACACCCACAATTCAGTGGAAGTAATCATTCATTGTTCAAATGTATGGGTTCCATACGACGTACATCCACACATCCACATCATTTTTGGGCAATTTGGTTGAAAGAAGCCCATATTTCTGTTATTAAAAACTTTTGAAAATGGGTCATATTTGACCCGAGAACAACACAAGGGTTAAGAAAGAAAGTCTAGGAAAGTAGAACTCCATTTACCTGATCAGACTTGAACTTGTAGTGGAGTATCTCCACAGTATGGTATTAGTACCTTTACTGCAGTAAAAGTATCTGAGTACTTGTTCCACCTCTGGAGGAAGGATGAAGTGACCAAATGACATATTTCATCTTAACGAAGTGTCTGCAACTCTGTAACTGTTGTTTTAGTAACTAATTTTTTCTTTCCGTTGTCTCCCCTGTGTCCCCCCCGGTAGCCATGGATACGGAGACGTCCCCGTCCCACCTGCAGACCAAGGCGTACGTCCGGCAGCTGCAGGTGATCGACAACCAGAACCTGCTGTTCGACATGTCCTGCAAGCTGGAGCCCAAAGACACATAGTGGGACGCACGGGACGGGACGGGGGGGGAGAGACAAAGAGGAACGCACGGGACAGGACGAGGGGGAAAACGAAAAGACAAGAGATGAGATGCTGGGAGGGGCAAGAGAGACACAAAAAGAGACTGAAAATGGAGAGCAGAAGAGGAGGAGGAGGATGATGCTTTTTGTTCCAGAAACAAAGCAATGATGCAAACGGATGGAGGGAGCTTCAGGAGGAAGGAGACGGAAAAATGAGGAAACCTCTGCTTTATCTTTATGCATCTGAAAGAAAAACTACCAACAGAACAAGTTGGACGCAGAAAACGGACGGAGGGAGGTTCAGTGAGAACGAGATGGAAATACATTTGTCTTCACCTTCAACAAACGGAGACGTTTTTGATCAGAGGAGAGAGATGGCGCTTCTTCTCTTTCTTCATCCGCCACTCGAGTTTTCCTGTCCTTCTCCACTTCCTCTTCCTTCTCCTCCCTCTTGCTTCCTCTCCGTCAGCGGCCAAAAATCATGCGGCGAGACTTTATCAGAACTGGGCCGAGACCTTAAAAAACACGCCAGTTTGTTTTCAGTTTGCGAGTAGGGTTGGGTACCGAATCCCGGTTCCACTATGGAACCGGTTCCCACGCAACCGGCAGGGATCGGACCGGATTAGAACGCAAAATCCCAGTTCCTCATTTCGGTTCCACTTAATGTGTCGACTGAGATATTTTCCCTCTGTCGCTCCAAAACAGACGTAAAAAATATCACATTGTAGTTGTGTGTTAGGTGACTTAGGTTTACTTATTATACATGTAAGTACTTTAAAACGTTAACATATTGTTAAATTGAAATAATTTTCAGTAAAAAAAAAGAAAATGAACTCTATAAAAGAGCCTTTCTTTTGTCATTTTTCAGTTTTTCAAGAATCGGTTTAGGAATCGGAATTGTTTTAAAAGTACCGGTTACACTTTACTTGAAGGTATCGACATAAGAGTGACATGACACTGTAATGAACGTGTCATAAACATTATAAACAGTCATAAATGTTTATGACATAACGCTTCTTTTAATAAGTGTCATTTGGTTTTTATCATGACAAGTTTGGGTTAGAGTTAGGGAGGTGAAAGTTATCTCGATAATTCCCCCTGCTTCGTCCGACGACTGGGCAGTTAGGGTTAGCTTTGGGTTACAACACAACGCTGCAAGGTTAGAGTTAGGGTTAGGGTTAGGGTTAGGGTTCATGTGTTCATGACCGTGTCATGTCACTCTTATGTAGATACCTTCAAGTAAAGTGTTACCAAAGTTCCGGTTTGGCATCGGAATCGTAAAAATCCAAACGGTACCCAACCCTGCTTGTGATCCAGTCCGAGTTGGTGTTGAGACCTCGAGACGCTTCAGCGACAGATCCTCTTCATTCGGGCAAAGGCCAAAGTTTATATTTTTTTATTTAAGTACTTAAAAACATTAATATATTGTTAAATTGAAATAATAATAAAAAAAAGGTATCTACATAAGAGTGACATGACACTGTCATGAACGTGTCATAAACATTATGAACATGTCATAAACGTTTATGACATAATGCTTCTGTCAGTAAGTGTCATTCGGTTTTTGTCATGACAAGTTATGGTTAGGGTTCATGTGTCATGACTGACACAGCTTTTCATAGATCGGTTTAGGAATCGGAATCATTTTTAAAAGTCCTGGTTCTGCATCGAAATTGTACAGATCCAAACGGTACCCAACCCTAGTTGTGATCCAGTCTGAGTTGGTGTCCTCTTCATTTGGGCACATTTTTTAACCTGTTTTCATTTTATCAAAGTTTTTGGTGTTGTTTTAACAAACGAATTGTTGGTTTTGGCGCTTTCTCCCCCCACATTTTTGTTGCCTCTTTCAGCGTTTGTTCTGCTTTTTGGTTTTTGTTGTTTTATTGTTCTTATCTTTAGGGCTGCAACTAACGATTATTTTAATAATCGATTAATCTGTCGATTATTTTTCCGATTAATCGATGAATCGGATAAAAAAAAAGCATTAATTTACATCAACTCAATACATACATACTTGTTGTTTTAGTTAATAGTTGTGCAAAGGTAAATAACCCAAATAGCAGATACAGACAGACAGACAGACAGACTCACACTTATTCATTAAATTATTACCATCATTGTAGTAAGTGCAAGTTAAGTTCATTTATACACCACACACTAATATATTTGTCAACAATAACTGATATGGGACAAAGCACATAATATATACATGACAACAGATTGAAAAATTAATGGGCCAAAAAAGGCAAGTGAATAAAACCGTGTCTTTAGTCTTGCAAAGTATACCACCCCTGCTTTATTACTGTTATTACCGAGCTAACGCTAGCTTGTCATGCTAGTCAGCTGGATAACGAGTAAACAGCAGCACCAGAAGAGCTACTGGAGGGACGGTACGTTCCTCCCTTCAGACCGGAACAGAAGTAGGATAGTGTAGTGACTTTACCCTGCTGTTGAACTCCCTTCCTCCTCATCAAGGACTCCAACATGTTTACGTTTTAGGTGCTGACTCATCACCGTGGTGCGCCCGTGCCATGCCGTGTCGCTTTTGCTTATCTTGCAATTAACACGTTTTTGATTTATTTAGTGTGAAATGCTCCCACACCTCGGATGACTTGGGTTGTACTGATTTCTCTGCCTCCGCCGAGTGTTTCAGAACAACGTTACGGGTCTCTCCGGTCTCTCTCCGTATTTCCTCTACTGCCGCTCTGCTCTCTTTTCTTTTCTTTCGCTCCGCGCTGCTCCGCTCTGTGCTCAACTCAATTTTTTTTTTATCTTCGTGACTAGGTGGCGTAATAGTTGCGCGACACAACAAATCGATAATTAAATTCGTTGCCAACTTTTTTAGTAATCAAATTTTATCGATTTTATCGATTCGTTGTTGCAGCCCTACTTATCTTTAACTTTTCCTTACACATCTGGACAGCCGGCTCCCTAGCCTAAACTGCCGCTGGCGGCGGCAGCCAATTTTTGTCCCTAAACCCCCGTCGCCCAGTTTCAACAAAACCACCTTCTGCACGTTGTCTCCCCCCTCTCCCTCCCCTCCTCCCCAATCAGACTGAGACAATCTGACGGACACCTGACTGACCTTTTGAACCAATCGTCAACCACCGCATCACAGGAAACAAGAACGATACTGCATCGGACCCGAATATAAGACAAAAGGACGGGACAAACGTGGGACTCTACATCCCGCTTTCGTGCTATCTAACATTTCTCTTTTACCAGAAAAAAAAGCTTTGAGTATAAGGACTGGCTCTTCTTTCTCTTCTCTTTTGGGAAACTTTCCCAGCAGTGTTTGAGTGTTTTGTATTTTTTCAAAAAGTCTTTTTTGCTTTTGGAAAAGGCGGGCTTGTTTTTACCGTCTGGATCAATACGGTATTCACGTAAAAGATGCACGCTAACATCTCTACGGGTCTACACAGAGACGGGCGTTATGGGTCACTTTTGGACGCAATATCGACACCCAAAGTATCCTCAAAACGCTGCACGTCTAAACAACGACCGGTCGATCCGACTTCTTGTTGGGAGGCCGGTTAGAAAACAACAGTTACACCCAAAATCTGTAACGATAACAAACAATCAAAGCCATAACGTTATCATCGCCGAACGACCGCATTCACACGGAGGAAACGATCAGGCTTTGAAGTGCGCCAGAGGATGTAAAAAACGCCGGCAGACCGCCAAACGGAGCAAAGCGTGGATTCCCGTCTTGCAGCGGAGGATTTTATTGTCCAGGTCAGATCTTTTCTCAGAGGACACAAGACGCTAAACCTCTGCAGGAACAAACCGAAAACAAAAGTCATTTAAGGAGCTCCAAAAAACAGTTTAATCGCCGGATGGAATTGCTTCAAATTGAGACGTTTTCAAAAACGTCACAACTCAAGTTTACACACGAGACTTTTCTGCTCAGAAATCTGCCGTCTGTATTTCAGGACTGAATAAAATTTTCCCCATCGTAATCCGAACTCTTTAACATTGTAACTAAAGGACACGGCGGAACCACGTCGTGGATCCGTAACTGGACCGGCAGTTTCTGGTTTTACATCCGCACTTAAGGGCTGACTTCGGATCTGTTTTCCACACAGAGCCGACAGGAACTGGTTCCGATTCCTCCGGTCACGCTCTAACAACACATTGTGTAATAAAACATATACTTTAAACATATACGCGTTATGTGCTAAAAGCCTTAAACACAACATGCTATACATTTCTTCGCATTATGTAATAAATTACATAACGCAGCGGTTCTTTTTAAGAAAATGTAATAATATGGTGCATTATGTAACAACCAACCAAAATGGAAAAGTTTTTTTCTCTTCTGGCTTTGAAAGTCATTTAAAGAAAAAGTCAAAAAAGTAATGAATATATAACCCAGGAGTGTCAATATCAACGTCACTCCAAACTGGAAGTAAGGATCCAGAGACAGACCCGTTTAGTTTTTTTTATTTAATCGCAAAACCATAACATCTTTGACTGTATGATTGCATGACTTGTATATCCATCTCATGTACAGTTTGGTCGCCATAAAGACCTAAAAAAGTCAGATAAAAAGTTCCTCAGCCATCGTATGAAAAAAAGCGCCCCAAAACGTTGGAAAAAGTGACAAAAACACCCAAAAATGTTGAAAAAAAAAAGAGAAGAAAAAATACGACAAAAACTTCGGAAAATGCGACATCGACGTTGGAAAAAAACAACAAAAACTATGTGGTGCAAAATGTATTGTAACCCTAAATTGATATGCGGGCCGGATCAAAATCTGCAAGGGGCCGGGTTTGGCCCGCGGGCCTCGAGTTTGACACGTGATATAGCCTATTTCATAAAATATTTTGATTCGAGGAACACCCTAAATGTGCGTGATGCACCATGGTCTTACCTTTTTCGTTTAAAAAAACAAAGGGGTAACCCGGCATTTTGGGAGAACGGAGAAATGTATAAAATGTTGCGTTTAGGGTTTGTATTACAAAGCGCAGCAGAATATCGTGTGGTACGTTTTGAAGTTTTATTAAATTTTGGAGTTTTGTTCCACAATGCTGCGTTGTTACGAACCCCAAACAGTCACGATGTGTTCACTGACATCTGGGACGGACTTGCGGACACTTTGGGACATGTGTAATGTGTACGTGGAGGACGGTGCGGATGTTTCCTTGCCGTGTGTGTGTGTGTGTGTGTGTGTGTGTTGGGGAAGGGGGTGGGGGGGGTGTAGATGCTGGTTTTCTACTGAACGGAAATCTCAGAGACGTTCGCCGACTCTTCGGCTCTTTTCTGCTTTTTGTTTTCAGACTTTTGATGACACAACGTCATCGGTTAAAACGTCTCTCAGTCGCGACGTTTTGTGACCCAACGGGACGCTTGGAGAACTCCCTTCTCACTCACTTTAAAGGGCCATACCGCTGTGTTTCAACTAGTTTACTACAAATCACGTTCCCGATGCCAAACCACAAAATTGTGTTCATATTTTCCAGTATGGTTTAGTTCCTTCCAGACGGCCATGCTTGTTGGTTAATTTCTCCAAAAAATTAGTCTCGGCATGCAGGGCGGACTAATGTTATGAAATTATCAGAGCTATATCGTTATCACCGTATACATCAGCAGGTCCAAGTGGAATCTGCGGCCCTCAGTCAATCATAACGGAAAAAGACATAAACATAAACTGCTTGAAAGTGGGTTTTTTTGGGTCCAACTGACATGGTATCGGATCAGAGCATAGGCCTGCGTACTCGCCGATAACGATCGCAACGCTTTAGGCAGTATCGGAGGCTTTTTGGATAATGTGTTGGGATGAACTGAAACAACCGGCTGTCTGGAAGGTGTCGGAACATTTTCTTCAAAACACTTTTTGGAAAGTGAGAGTTGGAGTATATGGGCTAAAACGTGCAGACAAGTTGGAGTAAAGGGGCTAAAACGTGCAGGAAAGCAACCACCGGTATGGTCCTTTTAAGAAAGTCACTGAAAAGATTGAACTGGTCATCACTTGGCAGCCAATCAGCTGTGTTTACGGGACGACATCACACTCCAGAGATGAATAACAAAACGTCCGAAAGTAGTAGTAGTTTTTCTTCTTCTCAGCGCTTGGGATCTAATTGCCGTCCCGTCTGAACGACCAATCGGCTGCAAGGAAAAGAAGGACCCGATCAGCCCTGCAAACACAGACGCAGAGCTGCCCTGCCATTGGTCGGTTCAGTCGGCCGGGGGCGGGGGAGGTGGTCGACGTCCGACGCAATAACAGAGCGACAGGAAGCGAAGCCGGTCGACCTATCGCAGCAACGAAGCACTTTGCCAAACCTCAGGGCTCAGAGACGCGACGGAGAGGTTTCGTTCACTCTTTCTTCTCAGTTTAATTTTATTTTATTTTCAGAAGAGTTTGGTTCAGTTGAGTCCAGTTGTGATGCGATGGATTGGTTCTGTCTTTGTGTACAGCTGATCACACTTCAGTCATATATTTACTGTAATAATAGAAACAGAGTTTTTTATTTTCTTTTTTATCTGCTGTGATCGCCGCCAGGTCAGAGTCCAGCCTGAACACGCCAAACATTTCTTTCATTTTTTCAGCGCGCTGAAGAGTTTCATCCTTTTCGTCACAATGTATACAAGCATAAAAATACACATAAAATATACGTATATACATAGATGTGGTGAAATATATTACAAGATTTAAATAGAAACAAGTTGAAACAGATAAAAGTTACATTTCTCAGTTTATTTACTGGACTGAAAAAACAATTGATTTTATAATTATAGTAACAAAATGTTCAATTCTCATGTGCAAATTGTAATGTCAAAGATGGATACTTAGCGAGTGTGTATCGATGCGGTATTGCCACGGAAAAGATTGCGATACTTTGCTGTGTCTGTGGGTCCTATCTCTATCTATCCTATCTCTTAGTTTAAGACCGACCCAGGTGTCAGTTTTCCATCCAGCGCCCACGTTGTTTAAACAGCAAATGCACTGTGCCCGTCTGTGGCCCCTGGGCGTGCTGGTCTTACAGGGAGGTGTGTTCAGGTGCATTCTGGGCGCATTGCTATCTTGAGGCAGCGGGAAGTGATCGCGGCATTGACCAACAAAAACCTGGTCTGAAGTCAATAATTTTAACAGCACATTAGTAAAATGCTCCTAGGCTCGTGCACAGCGCGTGCACACTATGCTTGTTACACACACAGGGACGCACAGCAGCACACACACATGCAGAAGATTACAAATATTACGGTGCAAATCCTCCATCATAACAGCAATGCTCCAAGGTCCAAACGCGCCTGGCTTTTAAAGGGAATGGGAGATGATCTCTGATTGGTTGATTGCATGTTACGCCCAAACACACCTATGAATTAGTGAGAATGCGTTGTTCAAGGTGAGCTTTTTTTGCATTTTCGTGCCGTTTATTCGTAATGCTCCCAGTGTGGAAAGGCCTTAAGTCACAGCCTACCTTTTGCTGTCATCTAACGACTAAAAGTTGTAATATTTTAAATTAACATTGAAGTACAAAGAGATGTTTAACAAAACATACTGGAAGACTTTGGCCTCTTACATTAACAGACCCTTTTATCCAAAGATAATGTAAGCCCCCTCCATTACCCCCGACTTTTCTTTGAGAATTCAAGTTTGCGTAATTTGAAGAAAGTAATTTTCAGTTGCTATCTTGCTTTGGGTGAAACTCTTCAGTGCGTCAGGACGGTTCACATGTTTGTATAAATTATCTAAAAAGGTGTAAATGGTTTTTTAAAGTGTTCTCTGTGCTCAGCTCTGGCGGCAGTTGAGACTTTGTGATTCCAACCTGTTCTCACTCTGAACTCGGACGCTTGGTCAGTGTCTCTCAGCGTAGAGCGTAGTATGAAAGCCCAAAATTTCCGACTTTCACCAAGGAGACCGGGGATCATATCCCACGTGTCACGTTTCCTAAACCCAACTGTCCCGTTCTTCTTTCCCTATCCAACTGTCCCATTCTTCTTTACTTGAACCCAACTTTACGGTTCTTCTTTTCCTAAAGAAACTTTTATAAGCCACCATCTTTTTATAAGCCACCATCTTTTCCTAAACCTAACTGCAACCAAAGTGACGCCAATTGTGCCGACCCAGCGCATTTAGGTATGATGCTATCCATAATGTTGTCAGACACTTAGAATAATAATTTGAGAGTGTCAGCAAAATACTGGACCAATGTCAAACATTGTTGTACCTATCAGTCATTTACACACAAAAACCTGGGAACAAAGGATCCAGGTCAAAATAAACAAAATAACCCTTAAAGAATGACAACGTTAGAGAGTAGTATAGTAGACAGTAGCTGCTACATTGTTAGCAGCTACTGGGGATCCAAATAAAAAATAAAAGATGAAAGAAAGATAGTATAAAAGACCGAAAACCCCCGTAAGGAGGCAGATTGAGGGGATTGATGGGTCAAACAACACAGGACTTTCCCCCAGGAGACCGGGGTTCATGTCCCTGCGTGTCACTGAAACACATTTCATAATCCCAACCCACCATCTTTTCCTAAACCTAACTGTCCCGTTCTTGTCCCGCATGTCAGTCCAAATGTACGTCCCGACCCACAGCGTCAAAAAGTGACGCCAAGAGTCCCGACCAAGCGCGTCTAAATATGACGCTAAAGGAGACTTTTTGCGTCAGTGACAAAACGCCAAAGGCACCTGACCAAGCGTCGTTTTCTAACGCGATGGGAGTGAGAACGTGTCCGGTCGGGTACAAAGTGCGACACCCAGCGAAGATGACATCGTCACTAGTCTGCCGGTGGCTGTCTCAGGACCACTTCCTGGGTGTTGGGGCGCTTCTTTATAGATCCCACCGTAGTTCTGGGCTGAAACAGATACAAAAACACACTCTAACGTTTCACCTGAACCCTGAACTGAATAAATTATCCAGTTTTTTTTTTTGGACCATTCACAGCTTCTGCCTGTAATTTCGCTGGGATCCATAATTTTTTAGAGGCGGGCGGTCTCTTGGGTCGAGGCCGTCCGCTGTGAGCGCCAGCATGAAAACGCAGAGAAATTTAAAATTTGTACATATTGCAACCCTGTAAATAGGCAAATACTAACGGAGACTCTATTTTATGTGAGAGAGAGAGCGAGAGTGAGAGAGAGAGAGACGCCAACTCAAGGAGAAATATTTGATTTGATGTTTATTATTTGTAAGAGAGAGTGTACAGTGATGACAGAGAAAATAATAATGATGATTTTATGACTTTATGAATTGTACAGTTAAATATGAGTTCTGTTTTATTGTTTGGTTGTTTTCTATCTAAAGCTTGGGGTTGTTTCTGTTTGGTTTTTTTGTACAGAAGTGGTTGTTTACATCGCTAGTCCGTATTTCTGTGAACGTCAGACAGACGATGTGATTGGAGCAGAGGTCTGTGAGGAGGCGAGGCCTGGTGTGGTTGCTGTCGTATTACCAAATATTCAGGAAAAACTATGGACTATACGTATTAATTTAAATTTTGAGATTGTAATAAGGACAAAAGACAGTGTTAATGTGTAGTGTTTTTCTGACAAACTGAAGTTTAAACTTGTGCTAACGCAAGTTTGAACTTTGACAACGCAGTTGCTACATTAGAGAATGCGAGTTTGAACTTTTGAGAACTTTCTTTTCACTGCTTATTTTAGCTTTACTTTACAATAGTAACCCTGTTCTGAAATGATTGAAAGGAACGGATTGGAAACTGGCTCCGTCTCCTCCAGACTGACGCTCCCTCTGCTGTCCCACTACACGCACTGAAATAAAACCTCTGGACAACAACTTTCGGTTTGACTTTTATTTGTTGCACAAACCTCCTTCACTCTTGTTACTCCCCCCCAGTGTGTGTGTGTGTGTGTGTGTGTGTGTGTGTGTGTGTGTGTGTGTGTGTGTGGGTTTGTCTCTTTAAAGGTTTCAGATATTGAAATCATACATGATGTATCAGATACAAGAACAGAACTTGAGCTGAGATTTTTCATTTTATTTGAACTTTATCACAGCAGTGAGGCGGTGACACGGCGCTGCTTTTCTCTGAGGTATCACGGGTCAAGGTGGAATGGAGATGGTGCACAATGTAAAGGGGGGCGCGGGGGGGGGAGGGTCTTAGACGTCAACTGTCGGGAGATCACGTTCCACAAACGGCTTCACGTGAATGATCCCATCCTCTGTATAAGGATGTGGCGGTGAGGACGGTGAGGGCGGTGAGGACGATGATGTCGTGTCGTCTGCACAGGGGCGCGCAGATGGCGCGGTATCGTCCCCCGGGAGACGGGACGGCGGCTCCTCTGCGTCGTTTGAGGCGACCTTGAGCGTTTGCAGGACGTTTCTCTTTATCCACGACTTGACTTGCTGCAGTCGCGGCCTTTTCGCCATCTCAAGAATCAGAGTTGTGTCTTTGAGTTCTGCTTTTAAATGGTGCAGCTCCACGGTCATGTCGTTGATCACTCTGATGAGGGAACTTTGGTCCTGGTTACTTCTCACCCTCTCCGAAAACACAAATCTTGGCAACGTTTCCTGCGCCCTGGAGGAGTTCTGGTAGCACCTTCTGCAACTGTTGATCAGTTGATCTTTAGCGGCGATGGCTTTTCTGAGGCCGGTCTCTGTGTTTCCATCCATCTGGACATTGGTATTGTTGTCGATGTAGTGTCTTTTGACGTCGAAGACTTTATGTACAAACGTCTTGGGTTCCGAGGTGAAATCCATGCACGCCTGCAGATCGGCCTTGAAGCGCATCACGTAGGTGAGCAGGTTCCTGTTCTTCTCTCGCTCCTTGATCAGGTCCGGCTCACACTTCCTCACTTTGTAGTTCAGATGTGAGATGGTTTCCCCCAGGTCGGCGTTCTCTCGGAGGGTCTTGTACAGCTTCTCCATCGCTTCTTTGAGCTCCCACTGCGTCGTTCTCAGATCATCCTCGATGCCGTTGAGGTTGTCCTTCACTTCGTTTAATTTAACAAGCAGAACGGCGTTGTTGTCCTTCTCTTTCGCCCAATCCTGTTGAAGTTGCTTGTTGTCCTTCATCAGACGAGACATCTCCAGGTTTTTCTTCCCGATTACATTTTGTCTGTCTTGGATCGTACTCTCTAACGCGGAAACCTTCTCGGAAAGGTCTTCCTTGTTCTTCAGACCGCGGATTGTCTTCTTCAGCTTTTCAATGTGCATCTCCAGTTCCTTCTGCTTCACTAATTCGTTGAGTCGTGTGTCTTTCTTTAATATATTTTCCGTAGCGATGACTTTGTCTCTTTCTTGGAGCTGTTTGCGTAAGTCCTCCACTCTGTCTTTGTACTCCGTCTCCACTCGGGGCAGCGTAGCTCGAAGCTCTTTCAACTCGGCGTCTTGTTTTTCCGCCTGCTCTTCGGCGATCCTTAGCTGCTCCGTTTGTTGTTGGCACGTCGCCTCCACCTCCGCCAGCCTCCCGTCATGCTCCGCTCGCATTCTCGATATTTCAGACTCATGATTCGCTGTCAGTTCTTTGACGGTGTTCTTGGCGTTTGTCTCGCTGTCGCGTTTCTGCTGTCGGAGTTCTGACTCGGATTGCGTGTGTTTCGCTCTCAGTCCCTGAAATGTTTCCATCAGCTCGGCCTTATCGAGGCTGAGGTTCTTGACTTCATCTTGACTCAACCGGAGCTGGCTTTTCCACTCCTCTGCCTTGTCCTTGTGAGTTTTCAGCTCTTTCACGAGGGCCTTGACCTTGGTCTCTAGAGAGTCTCTTTGTATAAAGTTAGTTTGACTTAATTTAGTAAAGTGCAGCTCTTGTTTTCTAACTTTGGACTTGAGCTCCTCTATCCTAAACTGGAGAAATTTGACATTACTGTCCTGCAGCGCCATTGTTTCTGCGCTCCGTCTGTTTAAAGGTTCTGTTTTCGACACTCAATAACACAGAGGTTTAAATGTGCTTAGTGGGAGTGAATTGTGGCCTTTGTGAGATTTTCTCCTTTCAGTCAGTGAACTTAGAACTAGAACAACTCTCAGGTTGATTCCATTTTTAATGACATTTAAAGGCTATGATTGGTTGGAGGTTTTTAAGGACCTTTGTGACATCACCGATCAAAAGGAAGTTCTAACATTCCAACACAAGCTGACAGCAGCTGTACACAAAATTCAAAAATAAACAATTTGTGTGTGTGTGTGTGTGTTTCAGTTGTTATATAACAGGTGCAGGATGAGGACCCCCGCCCTCCGCTTACATAATACATTAAATTAGAGGGCGAAAAGTTTTTAAATTCTTAAAAGTAAAAATACTCCATCACAAGGCCGGTATTCAATTTTTTACTTAAAGTCCTCCTGCACTCTAAATCTGTTTTTCTTCAGTTTTTGTTCCCTAAAAAGTCAGAATTTAACATTGATGCGAATCTGTGCACTACAAAAAGTTTGACACTACAGGTCTTTTCACATCCCTATCCCGACGGTGGAGATGTCTCTGCACTCCGAAAGGAAACAAAGACAGTGGGGATGAAAACAAAGCAATTTATTTGCTTCAGCATGTAAAAGGTATTATTTACAGAAAATGGAAATGTATCTTTCGATTCTATAGTTAACTGAAGCTTACCTTCAAGGTGAATCAACGGCAAAAATAAACCGAAGCAACCGATTCTCCTCAGTAAAGTTTGTGTAAACCTCGACCAGAACGAACCAAACAAAGATGCATTAACTAAACCTAACTTTCAAAACGTGAGTAAAAACTATTGCGAAAAGAGAGTTCAAACTTGCAAGTAACGAGAGTTCAAACTATCGAGAACACAAGTTTTAACTTTTCGAGAAACGAGAGTTTGAGAAACCTGAGTTCAAACTTAGGAGAACCGAGAGTTTGAACACTGTTCCCCTAGCGAGGAATGTAACAGACACGGTTTTTCCAAACTACTGAGTTAAGTTGATGAAAAGATGGAGGTTTGGGTTTAAATCGGACTTAACTTAATTTCCTCATGGTTACCACGTGACGCAGAACGTGACGTAGCTCCGTTTGTTCCATAAAGTTTAAAAAAACTCTGTTTTCTTTTCTAAAGGGACATGAACCCTGGTCTCCTGGGTGAAAGTCTTGTGTTTGTTTGACCCAGCCCACCCCCTCCCAACCTGCCTCTTTACCAGGACATTTGGTGCAGTCAATACACGATGTAAGCCCTGCGTGTGCAGAACTGCCGCCATCTTTGGCAGCTAGCTATGGCAACACCACTTCGACAAAACACAGTTACCGACCAACGCAATACGAAAAACGAAATGCATATTATTTTACTTTTATTATTTATAGGTCGTTTGTAGTTGTGTTTAGCTTAGGGATGCACCAAATCCAGATTTTTTGGGTTCGGCCGAATACCGAATCCACTGGTTAAGATTCTGCAGAGTCCGAAACTGAATACTGAATCCTACTCCCATCCTCAGTCCATTAACACAGTTAACAGTTTTCTGGTGTAGGGCTAGCAAAGCTGGTAATGGTCATCTGGTTAACACCAGTTTTTAGCTGTGGCTGTCCTTCCTTTGCTGTACCTGAAGTTGCTGCATTCTGGCTGCTGTCTGGAGATTCCTTCATGCACAACTCGTATTCTTTCTGATGTTTCATACACAAATGTTGTAACAGCGGCCATGTTGTGTATTGTCTAGGGTCCTCGCCACCACCAGACAAATTGGCATTACAAATGGAACATGTAGCTGGACTTGAATGGCCTTTTGACTGAAAGTACTGCCAAACTACACTTTTTCTGCTCACCAGTTCCATTTCAGCCTACTGTATTGAACGCTCCACCTACGTAAACACCTTCCCGTAATCAACGGTGGCATCATTACGTCGACCAGCGTAGCGCGCGCAGTGCAAGCGTAGGGTTTGGTTCGGTGGTCTTTTCGTCACAACTGTGCAATAAATTGAATGTATACCCCCAAGGTATTTGAACTCCTTCACTTGGGGTAAGTTTGCTCCCATCATGAGTCGTAATTGGGGCTTGAACAAATGTTTTTCCGGGGAGGAAAGTCCCTAAAGAACAGCTAAGGCCCTACCGTGCGCTGGGGTACCTGAAGTCATAAAACACTTTGCATGCTAACACGCTAAACTAAGATTAGGAAGAGTTGAATGCGCAAACATTGAGAGCAGAAGGATCAGTAACAGCAGCAGCTGTGTTCAGGGTTCTGTGGTCCAAATGCATCGCAGTGCAAGACGGGTTAAAGTGTCAAGTGTGTGCGTGCGTGTGAGGGGAGGTTTGTTTTAATTTCAGCTGATAGGGTCCCTGCGTCCCCTCCACCCACCCTCAGGACTTTAGAGTGGACCTGGTCACCCCCGCCCTCCTGGGACGACAGCTTTCCATCCCTGATTAGGAAAAGGTTTATATTTAGGGTCAAATTTGGGGGAAGGGTAAAGGATGGAGCGTCAGATTAAAGACATATAGAGGTGTGTTTGCAGTGTTTGCATGACTGCAGCTGTGTGTGTGTGTGTGTGTGTGTGTGTGTGTGTGTGTGTGTGTGTGTGTGTGTGTGTGTACCGGTTTTACCATATTCGTGGGGTCCAAAAACCGGAGAATATACTATACTATATAAACAGTATACTTGTGGGGTCTGCACAGCCTTGTGGGGACCAAAATGCTGGACCCCACAAGGTTAAAGGGCTGTTTGAGGGTTAAGACTTGGTTTTAGGATTAGGGATAGAATTAGGTTATGGTTAAGGTTAGGCATTTAGTTGTGATGGTTAAGGTTAGGGTAAGGGGCTAGGGAATGCATTATGTCAATGATGGGTCCCCACAAAAATAGTAAAACAAACATTTGTGTGTGTGCCAGTTGTTATATAACAGGTGCATAATACATTACAGTAGAGGGCCAAGAAGTATGGAAATTCTTAGAAGTAAAAGTACTCCATCACAAGTCCTGCATTCAATGTTATACTTAAAGTCCTCCTGCATTCAAAATGTGTTTTTTTTTTCTTTAGTTTATGTCCCCTAAAATGTTTGACAAGGACTGTACTGACGTGTATCTGTGCAAAGTTTGACACCACAGGTGTTTTCACATCCCCATCCTGTCTGTGCACTCTGAAATCTGAGATCCAAACGATTCCCGCCCGGGCTGTTTGATTTCGCACGTCACCAATCCGTAAACCCACGGGGGGGTGGTGCGGACCAAAAACTAAACCAAATTCAAAGTATAAAACATAAAAATGCTGTTGTAGTACCCTTGTTATTTTGATATTTTCTTTTTTTTAAGAGTCACCAGAATGCAGGAAGCAAAGTATCTGAAAGTAGCTCACTTTTTTTGAGGGGGAGCTTTGTCTTTTCTTAGGTTTGCCGGTTGGCAAGTATTTCAATAATTGTTTGTCTCTTGACTTTAGCCCTCGTGTTGTCTTCCCTGCGTCGACCGTGCAACTTTTAGTTTTTCTGGGTCAAAATGTAAAAAGAAATTCCACGGTTTTGATAATTGGACATGCTACAAAATTGAATAAAACAATGAAAGTAGTGAACTGATCATTTCTTTAACTTGTGAAGAGTGTCGTATGGAACCATCTACGTTATTTTGTTAAAAATGTGGTTGAAAGAAACCCAAATTTCGGATGTAGAAACTTTTTGAAAATGGGTCAGATTTGACCCGAGGACGACAGGAGGGTTAAATCTGTTTTCTACGACATGGCAACAGACCGATGCAGCAGAGAAGTGACCACCTGATATCTTTAGTGATGGAGTGAAATGCTCGCCTCGGTCCAGCTGGTCCCAACCCTCGGGGTCCTGTTGTATGTTGGCTCAGACTGGGTCCTGTCAGCACGGCCAGAGTCTCAAGTCGTTTACCTGCTGCTTCACTCTGACATCAGGGGCTTCACATCTCTCCTGTACCAGTCTACGTTACAGACTGTATCTAAAGAGAGTCTCTCGCAAAATCTAGGCTGATATAATAATACATTTTCTTAACCCTTGTGTTGTCTTCCCCGTCGACCATTGCACCTTTTTGTTTTTCTGAGTCAAAAATGTAAAAAAAAATTCCAACATTTTGGTCGTCTTTTTCAACACTTTTGTCAATATTTTTTTTTTAAGCTTTTCCCATGTTTTTGAAGATTACCCTGACGTTTTTGTCTCTTTTACCACCCTTTTTGTCACTTTTCCTATTCTTTTATCATTTTTTTCTCCAAATGCTATTAAATTGAATAAAACCCCCAAATTCAATGAAAGTAGTGAACTGATCATTTATTTAACTTGTGAAGAGCATGTACGGAACAATCTATGTTATTTTTTTGACAATTTGGTCAAAAGAAACCCAAATTTCTGATATGAAAACTTTTTGAAAATGGGTCAGATTTGACCCTGAGGACAACAGGACGGTTAAAACTATCACCCAGGAAACACGTGCTGGTTCCTCGGGAGTGTTCCAACCCAAACCATGACCTTTTTCCTAAGCTTAACGAGTCATTTTGGTCGTCTGCATAGCTGTTTCCCTTCTAGCAACCCGTTTTTTTCATAGCATCAAATAACTAACAAGCTGATCACAAACTCTCAACATGTTGCACTAATCCATACATTCTCTTTTTTCTTAAACTTTTCCTCTGGTAAAATTTGACTCGTTTTCATTTTTCTTTATCAGAAATATGGGTTTCTTTCAACCAAATTGCCCAAAAGTAACATGGATGTACGTTGTATAAAACCCATACAACATAAAAAAAAATGTTGTGTGTTTTATTCAATTTCATAGCATTTACAAACGCATGTTTAAATGGTTTCAAAACCGTGTCCTGACTACACTTTGACAGTCTGTGATCTACTCAACATCCTCTGGTCTTAAGTAATAGTCAAAATAATTCATAATTTCTGCTTTTTTAACTTAAAAATTTGGTATAATGTCATATAAATTAGGTTTATTATTGGTTTATGAATAAAAAAAAAAAGCATTAAAAAAAGTTCAATTTCAATTATGACCCTGAAGGACAACAAGTTTATGGTCAACAGGATGACAACACAAAGGTTAATGCTAAATATATATTATAATAGTTATATTTATGTGTTATTTGTTTCTGTATCTATTGTTTAAATATGTTTTTATGTATGCACCATCAACCAAGACACATTCCTAGTAAGTGCTACTTACTGATTTTTTTTTTTTTTAGGTTGGGCGATCCAGATGTTTTAGCTTCACTGACAGTGTATGCATCAACCACTGGTCTGTTCGTGTGCCTGACAAGTTTCCATCCGTCCATGTTTGTGCGTTTGATCTCTGCGTAGTTTCTCTTAATCAGTAAAACTTATGCTTATAATAAATAATGAATTGCGATCACATTTTAAAGGTGCTGTAGTCCAGGACGTAGCCAAAAAATGTTAACATCGACAACTTCTCAGTCCCTCCCCCCTTTCCGCTAAAACCCAAAACGGTCTCCTAAGCCCCTCCCCCCACAAGAGAGAATGAATGCGTGTGCATGGCCAGTGATTGACACACAGTTAGACACCCCTCCCCCCCCCCCCCGGCCCTGATTGGTGCATCTGAACAGGGAGCTGTAGATTTTATGCAACTCACACTACAGGCTGTAGGTGGAGCCAAATGAGCCAGATATTTTTTTTTAAATGACCTGCTTCATGTAGTTCTACTGGAACATAGGGTCAGTTTCAGCAAATATGACAGAAAGGTAGTTTTATAAGGCTTACCTACTGCACCTTTAAGTCATTTTATGGTTGCAACCTGCCATAAAATGAAGAAGAAGAAGGTTTAGGTCATTTCGGCTTTCTTTGCAGACACGGCGCACGTCAAGAAAGACACAAAGATACAAGTGGACGAACAAGGACACAAGAGACTTTTTAAATTTAAATTACGAGCGAAATATACCAGCTATTTTAGATAGCAAGAAATGGCACGATTTCATAAGCGATGTTTAGATAGCGTCGTTGTCTTATTATAGGTCGATATGCCGCTATCAGCCGGCACATTATTACAACCTGTGCACTATTAATCATTTGTAGGTCGACGGCGCCATCCATTTCAGCATTTAGCAAAACTTTGTTCCCAAATTTTAGCTTGAGTGTGGTGCGATCCAGTGACCCAGATCCAGTCCCACACACTCACACGCACACACACACACACACACACACACACACACACACACACACACACACAAAGACAAAAACTGTCCTGCAGGAACACATACGTACACGCATGCAAGCACACCCACTTCGGCTGTAATAAGCAGGCTGCATTTCTGAAAGAGGATGACAGCGATTATGTAACACACACACACACACACACACACACACACCTTTTCTGCTCCCCCCCACCCTCCACTCCACCCCCACCCACACACCCACCCACACTGTACTGCCTTTAAATAGAGCTTCTCTCCGGCTGTTCGACCTCGGTGATCACTTCCCCGCAGCCCGTCTTCACAAGTTCTCCTCAACCCGAAACCAAGGTAGATATATCTCCACACACACACACACACACACACACACACACACACACACACACACACACACACACAGTTTTTCACTTTCACTTTGAACTCTATTGGCTTGCTATGAAATCACTCAAAAATGGTTTTAAAACCTTACAAAATCTCCTCCAAGCTGTGTTCTGGTCCCGTGTATTGAACATGCGGCTGCTGCAGGGACACGCTGGACGTCGGCAGACGTCATTTAACGTCTCACAAAGTAGTCGACTCAGCTCTGAACAGTTTTCTGTTGTAGGGCTGCACGATATGCGATAACGATATGACCTGCGATACATAAAACGGTACAACACACACATTGTCCCAGTTTTGGGTGAAACCTGATGTGTGTATTTTTTGTATATCAGAAAAACCTTAAACCTTGCGAGTGCAGGACCTTCGAGAGCCCGAAGCGCTTTCACGTGCATATGAAGAAATCTTCCTGAACTACTGGACACATGTTCATCTTTTTTTATGTGTTTTTTTCAAGTGTTGCAAACATAGAAAAACAACCAAACCTAGTAGAAACGTTTCCATCTTCCAATGTTGCTTTTCAAATGAGTTCAAATCTTATTTCAGTTGTCACTTTCTTCTCGTGTGATTCAGAGGCTTGATGGTGTTTTAATCCTTCAAGGTCTCCTTCCAGACAGCGCCACGACCGATGACTTTAAGGCACCTATCCCTAACCCCTAACCCCTAACCCTTAACCCCTAACCCCTAATCCCTAATCCCTAACCCTTAACCCCAAACCCTAACCACAACCACAACCATTGCCTAATCGACTTCGAGGCAGCGCTGCAACCGTTGACTTCAAGGCACCTAACCCTAACCCTAACCATTGCCTAATCCTAGTGCCTTCGAGGCAGTGCTTCCTGGAAGGAGACGTTGGGGGGGGGGTTTAAAACTCCGATAAACGATCAGATGTTGTTGCAGTCACTTAGCATTAGCCTCACTAGCCTCCAAATTAAAATCAACTGACAATTAACAACTTCGCGTTCTGTTCATTTGGTTTCCAGTTTCTAAAATGGGAGGATTGTTCTTTACTTTTAATACTTTAAGTACGTTTTCCTGATGATACTCATAGGCTTTTACTGAAGGAACATTTTCACTGCAGGACTTTAACTTGTAACAGAGTATGCTATTAGTACTCTTTACTGCAGTAAAGGATCTGAATACTTCTTCCAGGGCTGTCTTTAGTTCTTTCTTTGCAGAGATACAACTGTTAAACTTCCTGCCGTGCACGGATCCTAATTATACTCTCCGAAACGTCACCCCCTTTAGAGTCTCAGAGTCTTCTCTGGGTTTTTTTCTTCCGCTCTCTCAGCCATTCACGCCAGAGCCAACTGCACATGCAGCAGCCGCCCCCCCCCCCCCAACCCCACCCCCTGACCCGCAGATACCAGCCGGCGGTAAAATTAGCCATCAGCCCGACGAGGCTTTGTCCCACACCAGGAGCCGGTGTCGTCTTTCAGAGCGACGTTTTGCGCGCCGAGAGGGAAGAGGAACGGCGTCCGAGAGCGCCGCAGGCGGCTTTAGTTTCACATGCAGAAGCAGAAGTCATTTAATATCACGGAAAGGCTTTGATGGAGGAAAGATCCCGAGCCTTGGTTACCATCAGCGTGACGTTAGAACGTCCATCATTCTCCTACTTTATGGATCGCTTTGTGCTGCTGCAGCCAATGAATTTGCGCTCTGGGGGAATCAATAACCGTTTCTTATACTACCCTAAAATCAAAGCCAGATTGTCCAGATTATTTATTTTGATGATATGACAAAAAAGTGCCCCAAAAAAATTTGAATCAAATCAACGTCGTCTACGGGAAGACAACACAAGGGTCGATTTCACAGAAACCCTGCAGAAGATCTCGTGAGGAGATGAGATATTAAAATGACCACATATCTCATATCTGTATTATCTCTATTGTGTCTTTTTGCAGCCGTCTCTCAGTCGACATGGAGCGTACCTTCATCGCCGTGAAGCCCGATGGCGTCCAGAGAGGACTGATCGGAGAGATCATCAAGCGCTTTGAGACCCGAGGCTTCAAGCTGGTGGCGTCCAAGTTCATGAAGGTAACCGCGGCGACGGGTTATAGTTCAGAGACTCCCAAACAAATCAATAATCTATAATCCACAGACGCACGTAGAGACATACATACACACACACACACACACACACAAATGGACACACAAAAATGGACACACACACACAAATGGACACATACACAGAGACACACACACACAGAGACACACACACACACACACACACACACAGACACACACACACACACACACACACACAAATGGACACACAAAAATGGACACACACACACAAATGGACACAGAGACACACACACACACACAAAAATGGACACACACACACAAATGGACACATACACAGAGACACACACACACACACACACACACACACAAATGGACACACACACACACAAATGGACACACACACACACAGAGACACACACACACACACACAAATGGATACACACACACAAATGGATACACAAAAATGGACACACACACACACAAATGGACACATACACAGAGACACACACACACACACAAAAATGGACACAAACACACAAATGGACACATACACAGAGAGACACACACACACACACACAAATGGACACACACACACACAGAGACACACACACAGACGCACACAGACACACAAACACACACACACACACACACACACACACACACACACACACAGACAGACACACACACACACACACACACACACACACACACACACACACACAGTTAAGATGACAGCTGCTGAATGTTGCAGCTTCTCACACTTCATCACTGTCACACACTCAGTGTAGTTATTCACAGCTGTCATGTGTGTCTGTGTGTGTGTTAATCCCTCAGTGTCCTCTACTGTGTGTGTGTGTGTGTGTGTGTGTGTGTGTGTGTGTGTGTGTGTGTGTGTGTGTGTGTGTGTGTGGAGTGATAGTCGACATGCATGAGGATGAACTCAAACTGAGGTCCAGAGTTCAGATGAAGGAACGCGTTTAAAATGAGAGTTAAGAACAGAAACAACAAGAAGTCATTCACAAAGTTGAGGCAGATCGTTTTATGAATTAGTGACTTTTGGTCAGCTATAGATACTTTGTGGGAAGAGACAAAAGTTCTTCCTGCTCCATTAACCCAAACGTATTACACAAATAACTCCAACACTGGGTGATTTCGGTGTGTATGAATTTGAGAATATACTTTTTTTCATTCATAGTAACTGGACCTTGAGTTAAGAATTTGTTGATAAAAACAACAACAAGGAACCTTGAAACTCCAGTTCTTTATGAGTTTTTAACACATTTATAAACAGTTTAAAACTGTAATTACATATTCACTATGATGACAGCTGTGTTTTCAGTCACTTACAGTAGAAAAATCACTTCACAGAAGAAATTATTACATATTAAACCACTATATTTAACCATATCTTAAGAGGAAATGTCATGTTTTTAAATGTTGTAAAATGATGCAAAACCATCTGAAAACAATCAAAGATGTGCTGTTGTTTAGCATGAATGATCAGAAAACGAGAAGACTCAAGCTAAGTACAAGTACCCCCGAATCCTACATGTTTGAATATTTTCTATATTGTTTTTTTCAGGCCTCTGAGGATTTCATGAAGACCCACTACCTGGACCTGAAGGACATGCCTTTCTATGCTGGACTCTGCAAATACATGTCCTCCGGACCCGTCTTTGCCATGGTAACATACACACGCACACATGCACTCTCTCTCTCTCTCTCTCTCACACACACACACACACACACGCACAAGCACAAGCACACACACACACAAACACACACACACACACACACACACACACAAAGGCAAACATTCCTGCAGGAACACATACGTACACGCATGCAAGCACACCCACTTCAGCTGTTATAAGCAGGCTGCATTTCTGAAAGAGGACGACAGCGATTATGTAACCACACACACACACACACACACACACACACACACACACACACACACACACACACACACACACACACACACACACACACAGAGTCATCTTGAACATCTCTGGCCCTCTGTCACTCAGATATCTTTCTCTTTTTATCTCTCTCTCTCTCTCTTCACACCCTCTGTGTTTTCATGGCCTCTCTCTCTCTCTCTCTCTCTCTCTCTCTCTCTCTCTCTCTCTCTCTCTCTCTCTCTCTCTCTGTCTCCTTTTATGGAGTGGACCCCCGACCGTCTTCAACACTCTCGACAGGTGTTATCACACCGAGCGCTCAGGACCTCAAACAAGATGCTCCTATGATAACAACTGCTCCATCTCACAGGCCCTGTTCAGACCTGGCTTTAACATGAACATTAACATTAACATTAACATGTGTCCTTGGCTGTTTTTAAGCATACAGTGTAAATGATCACCCTGTTCTGTTACCTTTTCTTCTAGCCAACTTTAGTCCAATTTATTACAGCTATTTTCTTTTTTGGAATCATTCTCTGAGTGTCTTTCGTGATACGTCACCAAGAAACAATATATTGTGCAGCCCTGATTGTGGCCATGCATGCTGACGGAGCCCCCGGTGTGTTTCAGGTGTGGGAGGGTCAGAACATTGTGAAGCTGGTCAGGATGATGCTGGGCGAGACCAACCCCGCTGACTCCAAGCCCGGCAGCATCCGTGGAGACCTGTGCATCAACATCGGCAGGTCAGCACGCGCCGAAAACACCAGAGGACACACACCTGTCACACTGTCGGCCAAACTCTCGGCTTTAGGATGAACATACTGGACATTTGAACAAATATCATTTTCAAAAAAGATAGTAACGCAACAATTGTGTACTTAATTTTATGACTTTTTTTGACATGCTATGACTTTTTTCAACATACTATACTCTGACTTTTTCTGACTTTTTGACATGTTATACTATGACTTTTTTGACATACTATACTATAAAGTTTATGACTTTTTTCAACTTACTATGTATGACTTATTTTACTTTTTTCCACATACTATACTATGACTTTTTTTCGACATGTTATACTATGATTTTTTTGACATACTATATTATAACATTTATGACTTTTTCGACATACTATACTATGACTTTTTCGACATACTATACTATGACTTTTTATGACTTTTTTAGACATGCTATGCTATCACTTTTTTTCGAGATGCTATATTATGACTTTTTATGACTTTTTTAAACATGCTATGCTATGACTTTTTTTCGAGATGCTATATTATGACTTTTTATGAAAAAACCCAATATATACTATGGTATGGTTACCTGACCGTCCTTCTCTGTTGTCTCAGGAACATCATCCACGGCAGCGACACCCTGGAGAACGCCAAGCGTGAGGTCGGCCTGTGGTTCAAGGCCGAGGAGTTCGTTGAGTGGACACCCTGCGCCCAGCCCTTCCTGTATGAGTAAACTACAGCCAACTGGACCCCCCAGACACACACCTCCCCCCCCGTCACACCTGTACTCCCTGCAGTTCTTCCTCTGACTTGGTTTTCACTCATCAATTCATAACATGTTGCATTTGTCAATAAAGTTTCATGTTAACAAAATGTTTTCTGTGTCTATTAAAAGTTTGTGTTGTTTTTTTCTGTTTTTTATATTTAGGTATTATCTAAAGCCAAGATTCTAGAAACTAGCAGCTTGTTGAGGCTGTACAGCCTAATTATGACTTTTTGTTATAGTATGGCAAGTGTCACAAAAAGTCTAGAATGTAAAAAAAAGTCATAGTATATTAAGTTGAAAAAAAGTCAAGAAACAACATAGTGTAGTATGTCAAAACTATATGTCAAAACAAATCATAGTATAGTATGTCAAAAAAGTCATAGTACAGTATGTCGAAAAAAAAAGTCAAAAAGTCATATTATAGCATTTCGAAAAAAGTAAGGGTATAGTATGATGAAACGACTCATGAAAAGTCAAAATATTGCATGTCAAAAAAAAGTCCTAAAAAGGTCATAGCAGACTATGTCAAAAAACGTCACAGTATAGTATGTTGACAAAAAGTCATAAAAAAGTCATAGTATAGTATCTCAAAACCAGTCATAAAAAGTCATAGTACAGCATGTCGAAAAAAGTCATAGTAAATAAGTCATAGTATATTATGTCGAAAAAAGTCATAAAAAGTCATAGTATAGCAAGTCGAAACGAGCCATAAAAAGTCATAGCAGAGTATGTCGAAAAAAGTCATAGTATAGCATGTCGAAAAAGAATCAAAGAAGAACTTTTATTGCCACAATATTTACACTTGTGAAATTTGCCTTGGTAAAGATGCATACATAAACAAACAAACATATTAAACATGAATATGAAAGAAATATTAAATAGAGAAAAAGAAATACATTTAAATGAAAAGCTGCATAAGAAAAAAGGCTTGAACGGGCTGAGTGCAAAATTTGCTTAGAATATATATTATGCAAAAGGCAGATGTAAAGTCCCGGATGAAGGTTAGTGCAAGTGTAGTGACTAGGGATGGGGGGGGGGCGTTGTTGGTGAGGCTGACTGCAAAGGGGCAGAAACTGTTTTTGTGGTGTGAGGTTTTGGTCCTGATGGGCCACAGCATCCTGCCAGAGTGGAGGGGTTCAAACAGTTTGTGTCCTGGATGAGAGGAATCGGCTACAATCGGTCCTGCCCGCCTCGGCGTCTTGGGGGCGTACGGGTCCCGGGGCCGTACAGGTCATGGGGCCGTACAGGTCATGGGGCGTACAGGTCCCGGGGCGTACAGGTCCTGGAGGAACCGCAGATTGAAGCCGATCACCTTCTCAGCAGAGCGGTTGATACGCTCCAGTCTGGTCCTGTTGTTAGCAGAGGCAGCAGCGTACCAGGTGGTGATGGAGCAGGTGAGGATGGACTCAGTGATGACAGTGTATTATTATTATAAGTCCATAGTATAGTTTTTATAATAGTTTAGGACAGTATGTTGAAAAAAGTCATAAAAATGTCATAGTTATTAGTATGCCAAAAAAAAGTCATGAAATGACGTATAGTTGAAAAAAGTCATAGTGTAGAATGTAGAAAAAGTCATAAAAAAGTCATAATATAGTATGCCAAAAATAAAAATAAAGCCATTGTATAGTATTTTTTTTTAAAACCCCATAAAAAGTCATAGCATAGCATGTCGAAAAAAGTAATGAAAAGTCATGGTATAGTATGTCAAAAAAAAACAAAGTCATAGTATACTTTAGCATGTCGAAAAAAGTAATAAAAAAGAAATGTTAGTTTGTCAAAACAAATATCAATATCAATACTATATTGATTTACGAGACTAGATATAGTCTTAATTTTGGAAATCATAATATTGTTATTAGGTAACTTTTGTCTTTTGCTGGTTTTAAAGGCCGCATTACAATAAAGTGATGTCATTTCCAGACTTACTAGCGTTTTTATTATTTATTATTATTGTATCCACATTACTCATGATTATTCATCAAAACTCTCACTGTGTTCATATTTCGTGAAACATCTAGAGCTGTACCAATTCCAAATTGTTCTTTACAATGAATTGTCTCACAAATAATTGCGATTAACAATATAATTGGATACATATTTTGGTCAAATCGCTGTAATGTGACCCAGATAATGTAATGACACAAGTAAATAAGAAGTAAATTACATTGTATTGTTTTCTTAAATGAATATGAAATTGAGTATTACCATTACCGACAGTTGTACCCCACAGGACAATTGTTAGCAATTAATTGCAGTTCAACAAAGAAATGGCGAATATGTCCAATAACTGCGATAAAACAAACATGTAATAATTGTTCCAGGCCTATTGTCATTGATGTATTTGGTCAAAAATATTGTGATATCTTTATATCTTTAGCTGCCAGTAGCTCGCAATTCCCGCGTGATCTCGTGAGAATCCAGCTGCCGTGCAAGAGTAAACCATGAGGTACTGAAACTTCCTACTGAAATAAAACATACAACAAGGAAAAACACAATAACTGCAAAACAATCATTTTCTTATTACTCTTTTATTGCATAAAAAATGTAAAGTGAGTCATCTAAATGTAATAATTTCTTCACAATCATGCTGCCAAAAATTGCACAATGTATTAAAAAAGCTTCATGAAAGTTAACATCAGTACATAACTACATTTCTTTTGTCATACACTTACAGTATATAGATGTTTATCTATATATAGATTTTTTCTTCTTTTTTTTTTAAACATTTGTTTAAACGTTTCAATGTGAGATCAGTAAACGTCGGGTTCACAGCACGAACATGTGGACCAAAATGGACAGTTTACAGAAATGACGTCATCAGTGTGGGACACAAACAGATTTAAATCTCAACTCTTTGTATCCAATGACACGTCAAAGAAATAAATACAACTTGCGAGGCTGAGCGAACTAGATTTAGCTTAATGGGAAATTCTCTTTTCTGTTTTTTTGTTGGCTCCGTGTTGCAGGTTTTGAAGGCTAACCGTTACACCTGTGAACACAATTTACAGATCGAGTATGTCTGTAAAAGCAAGAATACACAAGACAAAAGCTTGATTATTTTTTTTAAAAGAGTTCTGTACCAAAGGAAGATCAAATTCAAACAATGTCAACAAACACAAGTCGCCATCAGAACCCGAGAGCCGCCGTGGTTGCTAACGGTTTTCGTCAGGTTCATGAACTATCTTATCATGTCAAGTTAACATTTTCTGTGATCGTTAAACTCATCATATTGTTTTCTTGAACCATCCACAGATTTTTGGAGTTTTAATGTCCGAATCTTGGATCTCAAGACATTAAACTCCCGACACCGATTTAATTATGTCAGGCTTCATTTACACCGTTACGTTTTGGTTTTAAAACAGTTTCATCTCCAATAGAAGAACTAATCTCCACCATTAAAGGACAATGCCAGCGCAAAATGAACCTAGGGGTTAATAACATGTGTACCGAGTCGACCGTTCTCTGGGACATGTTTTCATGCTAATCGAATATGTGTCTAGCTTGAAACAAGCTAGCGCAAACTGCTGATTAGCTTAATGCTATGTTTTCGGGGCACTGGTAGAGTAAAAAGAAATCGCTATTTCTATATGTAAACCGAAGCATTGAGAACTTTGTAAGTGTACAGACAGTGTATTAAAAAGATAGATTATAAAAGACATTACCTTCAGGTATACAGGCAGGCGCCATCTTGGGAAAACAGTCATGGCCAGTCGAACGCCGAACGCAGTAGTAACATAGCTCAAGCACGGTGTCATGACCGTGAACGGTAGAGTCTTTATAATCTCTCTTTTTAATAAACTGTCTGTACTCTCACAAAGTTCTCAATGCTTGGGTTTACATGTAGGGACCCTCATTATGCTACCGTGGAAGTGGGGTGCTATGTTGAGCCTTGTTAGTGGTGTAGAAATAGAGATTTCTTTTTACTTTACCAATTCCCCCGAAAGCCTAGCGTTAAGCTAATCAGCCGTTCACGCTAGCTTGTTTCAAGCTAGAGACACATTAGATTAGCATGAAAACATGTCCCAGAGAACGGTCGACTCGGTACACATCGTTATTAAGCCCTAGGTTCATTTTGCGTCTTTTTTTTGACACCAAAATTCAAAAGGTGTTAAATGAAAACGTTTTGTTATCTCAACATAAAAAAACGAAAAGCAACAACAGCTGATTTTGGATTCCAGACTTATTTAAACATGATTTATGACAGTGTTTTCGTGTGACCACAGCTTACGAATGCACTGCACTTTAGTTACTTTAAAACACAGGTGTCAAAATCGAGGCCCGCTGGCCAAATCCCGCCCCTCGCAGATTTTGAGTCGCCCCCCCCCCAGTTTTTGTAAATTTACCGCTGTGTTTGTTTTGTCACTTTTTCCCATTTTTTTGAAGTTTGTCGCTTTTTCCAAAATGTTGTCACTTTTACTGACGTGTTTGTAAATTGTTTTGCATTTTGTTCTTTGTCAAATATTTTCCAAATTTTTGGCACTTTTCGCCAGGTTCTGTGGCTTTTACTGTCATGTTTGTTGCCATTTCCGTAATTTTTTTCACTTCTTCGACTTCTGATGGATGTGGAACTTTTCTCCTGACTTTTGGGCTTTGTGTCGACCAATACCCTAAGAGAGAAGAATATATGAGACGCAGTCTCAGTCAAAGATATTGGACTTTTGAGATTAAATCAAATAAACTAAAACATGTCTGGCTCTGGATGGGATTCTCATGTTCCAGTGTGGCCCTTTGTGACATTAAGTTAAAACCCAGGAAGTCCTTCCTCCCACTGCTGGCGTACACACATAACATCACAAACTGACAGGGAAGATCGCACAATACAAGGATTTAAATCATCAACTGGTGTCACAGCATCCATCAATCCTTTAAACTCAGTTAACACATCATTTTCGCCTTATACAAAATCTGTCGCAAAAACCGCTGCGTCCAAAATACGACTTCTTCTTCTTCTTTACCGGGGTCACAGACGGTCCGCAGTCAAAATCATTCAGTAAAAACTTTATCAAATGTGGATATATATGATCAATAGATAGCACCATGATACAAATAAGACAGCTGGACATTATTGGAGATTCACGTACAAAAAGACAACAAACACAGACACACACAGAAGTGCATGTAGAGTTTAACACACACAGACACACAGACACACACACACACACACACACACACACACACACACACACACACACACACACACACACACACACACACACACACACACACACAGCGAGTCCTATAATATAGAGGCGAAGTCCCGCCCCTTCCTGTGCAACACAATGGGACCTTATTTAGAAAATGTTTATGTGCGTTAGTGAACAGGTTATGATGAGCATTTGTACATTTAATTAGAATAAAAGTTTAGATAAGAATGTGATTAGCACGGTTAAGGTTGGCACAGATTTAGATTTGTTCTTTAGTGTTTAGTTGTCGAAGCATTCTGAGGCTCAACTGTAACGTTATGTTAACGTTAGCTTACCTGTTCAGAAACGTTAGCCTGTTTATCTGCCTGGGTTCACTCATGTCTGCAGTAAAGTACTGTAAATTCATACATACATTCGCTAACATTTCCAGCTTAGAAAAATTACAACTGAAGAACTGAAAGATGTGCAAATTCTCAAACAGCTACATCATCTTCGCAAGAGCGATCTGACGCTGGATTTTACCGGGTTTTTCAAAATAAGACTTTTCAATAAAAACGGTAACCTTTGGTGCATTTGTCCGTTCGGTTGTTTTGTTCGACGGTGAACAATTGTAATTGCAGTTTATCCGTTTTCAAAGTTAGTTTTTTTTTTTTTTTTACGAATATTTTATGTCATCGGCGAAATTAACACCACTAATCAGATTAATTGTCGCTTACCCTGTAGTTGCCCTGTTAGCGCTGCGTTAACTAGCGCAGTAGTACATTCACTCCAGTACTGTACTGCAGTCCAAATGTTGAGGTACTTGTACTTTACTTGAGTCTTTTCTTATCATGCCACTTTCTTCTTCTCCTCAGCTACATTTTCAGAGAGAAATATTGGACTTTTTACTCCACTACATATAATCTGACAGCAAGGTCAAAGTTATTTTTCTGACAAAGACGACGCTTACGTAAAGACGAATTTTAATAAAACAATTTTCAACCAAACTTGACTCACTTTTGGCTGGTTTTAAACTTGCCACCAAAATGTTGCTGAACAACGGAACAATTTACAACAAACTGCATTTTATAGATGATCTGGCCAGGCTGAATATGATTCTGTAACGAAGCAAACTTTCAGCAACGGCTAAAAGAAAGAAAAAAAACGTAACTGCCCGCTGGTTTTTGTAGCCGTTTTTGTAGTGTCCAAACCACAGCACTCACACGCACATTATCAAAACACACACAACGTTTTAAAATGACTGCTAATCTCAACGTGACATTACACAGCATCCAGTATTATTATTATTATTATTATAATAACGTCAAGAGTTCTGACCCTTGAACACGAACACACAAACACACAAAGATGTTGGGGTTGAAAAAAAAATAATCATCTTACAAAAGTCTTCATCTTGTTTTCTTTTCTTCCCCCAGTTTTTTCTCAGAGGCCCCAAATTCCCCAAAAAACAATACAAAGGACAAGAACTCAACGGCCTGAATAAATCGCTGAGCTTTCAACACAATCTAGAATTTCATGAATTTGTGTGCCTGAACTTTTTTGAGCCACTTTCTTGGCCTGACTGAACACGGAGAGAAAGAACGAGAGGTAAAAACTGTAGTTTTTTAAGGGTAACTTCAGGGTTTTTTCAACTTGGACCCTATTTCACCATGTTTTTGTGTCTAAGTGACTGATGGGAACAATCTTTGACATTGGTCCAGTATTGAGGGAGATTGCTGCTGTCGGCAAAACAAGCTACAATGTAAGTTAATGGGGCAATTGCGTACCTTCAAATAATAAATTATGGAAAGGATTTCTAAGGAGGTTGACCTTTCTGTTAAAGACTAAGATCCTTTATTTAAACATAAAAACATCCGCGAAATTGCGTTCGCTAAACCCACCAGACTCCATATAAATAATAAGTAATTTTAGCATCATAAAATACACTTCACTCAAAGTCGATGGAAACTAAATAAAAGTATGAAAAGCCGTTTTTGGGTCGTCTTTCCATTTTACCAACCATCACAACTCTAGCTGTGGTTGAAATAAACACAGTTTACAGATGTACATGTAAGAATATGCTGGTTCTATACACGCTAAAAGTCCTGATTATTTAAATGGAGTCTGGTGGGTTTAGCGCTAGCGACTTCAGAGCTGTTTCTGGTTGAACAGAACGGTCTTAAAGAGGTTTTTAAAGGTCTATCTCTGTAGGGATCCTTTCCATAATGTTGTCATAAACTATACCAATTTCAAAGACTTTTGTTTCCATCAGTCACTTTGACAGAAAAACATGGGAAAATAAAAGTCTGGGTTGAAAAAAAAAAAACGTAATTACCCTTTAATACGGAGGACGGTGGAAAGTAGAGGTGAATATGTCCCCAAAAAAAGGGGTTTTGACCGAAGCAAAGTGCATCTGTTAGCTTATAACGTGTAACATGTTTAAAGTGTCCAAGGACTACTAAGACTGGTTTAATCACAGTAGATGAGGATGGATTATGGGAGGCCTACTGGTCCTGGGGGGTGAAGAACTCTCCAGAAGACCCGTTGGTTTCGCTTTCAGTCCGTTCAGAGGGGAACGCCCCCCCGTTCACGCTCTCTTCTTTCATCTGAAGGCAGCCTGCAGGAACAGAGACCACAGCTGAGCCACTCCACTTCTCCTACAGAGTGTGTGTGTGTTTGTGTGTGTGTGTGTGTGTGTGTGTGTGTGTGTGTGTGTGTGTGTGTGTGTTTGTGTATGTTTCTGTGTGTCTGTCTGTGTGTTTCTGTGTGCGTGCGTGTGTGCCTGTGTGTGTCTGTGTGTGTTCCAGGTAGTGTACCTGCCCCCCCCTCGGTGTTGGGGCTCTCTGGATCGGCGGAGGACGGCTGGGCCGCCGAGGCAGCAGACGGGGGTGATGGGTAATTGGGCGGCGTCTCGTTCTCGTCTCCTGATAGGCTCCTGGGGACGCCGGTTACCACGGCGCCGGAGAGGCTGATGGGGCGCTTAGCAACGGGCAACTTCCTCTCTGAGAGGAGAAGACGGTAAAGACAGTGAAACAGGCCGCTAGACGCCTCATGTGGAGTTTAAAAAGGATTTGATCAGGGATGGTTTCCTGTCTCTGCCAGGACACCAAAACATATCCACTAAATGAACAAGAGTTCAAAGTTGCCAAATGTTTTTGGAGGGAACCTTACTCTTCTTCTGTCCCTTGTACTGCTGAGACTTCTTCCTCTGTTTGGATGCTGACTGGAAATCTCTGGAGCCTGAAACACAACACACACACACACACACACACACACACACACACACACACACACACACACACACACACACACACACACACACACACACACACACACACACACACACACACACACACATTTTATCTGTCCAACAAAATAAAGGCCTTCGGTGTGTAAAGGCCCTTTTTTATTACACTAATGCAAAACCAACCGTTACTACAAAACAGGCTTCATCGTCAAATAACAACCAAACATCAAAAGATAGAGCAAGAAAAGGAAGAGAAAGTGTGTGTTTATATGTATCTGTGTGTGGGTATGTGTTTGTGCATTATATGTATCTGTGTATGTATTAAATATGTATCTGTGTTTTGGTGTGTCAGAGACTAGTGGAGGGCAGCAATACGCCATAGATGCGTCTAGCTTGCTGGAAACAAGAAGAAGAAGAAGGTGTGTATCTGTGTGTGGGTGTGTGTGTTTATGAGTGTGTGCGTTATATGTATTTGTGTGTGTATTATATCTATTGGTGAGTGTGCATGCGTTCGTGCATGTGTACTGTATGTGTCTGTGTGTGTTTTTGTGTGTGTGTCTGTGTGACTGTGTGTGTGTTAGTGTACCTGTGTGTGCGCGCATGTGTATGTGTGCGTTTGTGTGTGTGCGTATGTATATATCTGTGTATGTGTGTGTGTGTGTGTGTGTGCGCGCACGCGTTTTTGGGTGTGCGTTATATGTATCGGTGTGTGTGTGCGTTTGTGTGTGTGTGTCTGTGTGAGTGTGTTTTTGTGTGTTTGTCTACCTGTGTGTTTGTCTACCTGTGTGTGTGTGTGTGTGTGTTTGTGTACCTGTGTATGTGTGTGTTTCTGTGTATATGTGTGTGTGTGTGTGTACCTGTGTATCTGTGTGTGTGTGTGTGTGTGTTTTGTGTGTGTGTGCGTGTGTTACCCGCAGTGACGGCCGGAGGCTGCAGCTGGTACCCCGTCAGCTGACACCAGCCGACTGGGTACAGGTCTGGAGACTCACAGTCCACCCACTGGTCGTACTCGTCCTCCCAGCCGTCAAAGTGGATCCGGAGCAACCGGTGGACGATGCGGGTCACCGTGGCGACGCAGACCAGCCGGGGCTCCATGAGGTCCACGGCCTCCAGCTTCATGCCGGGGCGGAAACCGTGGTCGGGGACGTCCTGACGGACATCAGCGTTTATTAAAATCACATTAAAAAACTATATAGTGAGTTTTAAGTTTTAAAGCTTACAATTCTCTCAACCAATCAGACTTTATTTATAGAAGACTTTTCATACATGCAAATGTAACACAAAGGGCTTCATACAATATCCCCCTCCAACACACACACACACACATGCACACACACAGACACGCACGCATGCACGCACGCACACACGTACACACACAAAACACACACACACACAGACGCATGTACACACACAGACACATGCATGCTCGCACACTAACACACACACACACACACACTCACTCAGACACACACATACACACACAGACACACAAGCATGTGCACACACACACACAGACACAAAGATACATAGACACACACTCAGACACATGCATGCATGCACGCACGCAAACAAACACACACGCATTCAGACACATGCATTCACGCACGCAAACAAACACACACGCATTCAGACACATGCATGCATGCACGCACGCAAACACACATGCACACAGACACACAAGCATGTGCACACACACAGACACACACGCGCACACACACAGACACATGCATGCACGCACGCAAACAAACACACACACAGACACACAAGCATGTGCACACACACACACACACACACTCAGACACATGCATGCACGCACACAAACAAACACACATGCACACAGACACACAAGCATGTGCACACACACAGACACACACGCACACACTCAGACACATGCATGCATGCACGCAAACAAACACACATGCACACAGACACACAAGCATGTGCACACACACACACACACACTCAGACACATGCATGCACGCACGCAAACACACATGCACACAGACACACAAGCATGTGCACACACACAGACACACACGCACACACTCAGACACATGCATGCACGCACGCAAACAAACACACATGCATGCACGCACGCAAACAAACACACATGCACACAGACACACAAGCATGTGCACACACACAGACACACACGCACACACTCAGACACATGCATGCACGCATGCAAACAAACACGCACACAGACACACAAGCATGTGCACACACACAAACACACACACACTCAGACACATGCATGCATGCACGCAAACAAACACACATGCACACAGACACACAAGCATGTGCACAGACGCAAACAGACACGCAAACAGACACACACACACACACACACACACACACACACACACACACACACACACACACCTTGTTGAAGAGGTTGACCGGCGCCGCCACCGACCGGCTCTCCTTCAGATACTCGAACCATCTGAAGGGCAGACTGCTGTAACCTGACGCAGACACAAACAACAGACTCCGATTCATCCACAGCCACTAACATGGCACCGCAGGGTCCTAAATAAGACTTGTTGGACCCTGTAGGTTTATTCAAACTTGACTTGAACTTTGAAGGAAAAATGGTTTGAAAGTATTTTGTCAAATCAGAAAAAGGAAACAAACAACAATAAAACCGGATTCATTCATGGTTCTGCGTTAGCGCTGCGAGGCGTCAGCGGTCACCTCTGGGGGGCGTCAGCTCGATGTCGTTGATCTCGCAGAAGCCAGCGGGGAAGATGGAGGGAGAGGTGGAGTGATAGCAGAACCAGTCCGAACCGTCGGCCGCCTCCGAACCGTCGATACCGATCATCAGGTACCCGTCTGCCAGAACCTGGGGGGGGGGGCAGGAATGCACACATAAATCAGGGTTTCTGCAGGTTTTACCAAGTAAAAAATGGTTGGATTCTTTACTTTAAACTCAGAACTCAAATACATTTTCCACACGTTGCCCTAATCCTCTTGCGTACTACCACACCCTCCCATTGTAGAAATATGTTATTAACAAAATATGTGTATATATGTGTGCTCGTTGCAAAAGAGCTGTGTTAGTCACTGAGGAAGTGGTTAAAAGTACTCCGGGTGACCTCTGATGCACAGAAAGTTGAGCTTAAGTCATAAAAATAGTTTAGGCTTTTATGGTGTAGAGGTGCATTGTGTGAAGGGAGGGGGGGGGTTCCAGGCACGTCCAGCTGGGAGGAGGCCTCGGGGAAGACCCAGGACTAGGTGGAGGGATTATATCTCCAACCTGGCCCGGGAACACCTCGGGATCCCCCAGTCGGAGCTGGTTAATGTACCTCAGGAAAGAGAAGTTTGGGGTCCCCTGCTGGAGCTGCTCCCCCCATGACCCGATAGCGGATAAGCGGACGAAGATGGATGGATGGATGGATGGATGGACAAACAAACACGTGACAGCGTGTTGATCCACTGATTCTGCTCCTCACCTTCCTGACTGTGGCCGTGCAGATGGCCGACAGGTTCAGAGGGTCGATGGCTTCCAGCTTCATCCCGTCTTCAAACCACGAGCCGCTCTGATCCACCTCCTTCACCTGCAGAGGTACACACATCAAACTCTCCTTCACCTGCACAGGTACACACATCAAACTCTCCTTCACCTGCCCAGGTACACACATCAAACTCTCCTTCACCTGCCCAGGTACACACATCAAACTCTCCTTCACCTGCACAGGTACACACATCAACCTCTTCTTCACCTGCACAGGTACACACATCAAACTCACCTGCACAGGCACACACATCAAACTCTCCTTCACCTGCACAGGTACACACTTCAAACTCTTTTTCAATTGCACAGGTACACACATCAAACTCTCCTTCACCTGCACAGGTGAAGGATGATGAGGCGGGGTGATTGCAAGCTAATAGTGCATAGACTGATTTTGACTCACATTTGTTGCTTTTTTACAAACAGACAAACAGAAAGATGTTTTCACAGTTCTCACCTTGGCAAACAGCTGTCCTGGAGCGTCCGTCTGCGCGCTCAGCTTCTTGGACACATCTGGAAACACAGATTCATCTTCATCATCACATCGCAGTCTGCACATTCATCTGTTGCTGCCGTAAAGTCAGCGTTTTATATTAGAGGAAGGTCTGACTAGTCCACACAGCGTTCCTGGTACCAATGTAAAATAGTCTTAAGAAGGAACTTCTTTTGGTGGAACATTTGTTTTAGTCGTGCAACAGAAAACTCTGATTGGACAGATAGTCTAGCTAGCTGTCTGGATTTACCCTGCAGAGATCTGAGGAGCAGTTAACCATAGTCCTCACAAATCCACCGGAGGTTAGAACGCTCAAACTCAAGGCCCGCGGGCAAAATCCGGGGCCCCTCTCTGATTTTGATCCGGCCCGCACATCAATGTCCCCGAGTACGTGTCCCCCTATGGGTACTCTGGAGGACTGCAGGGGGTACGTGTCTCCCTAGGGTTACTCTGGAGTACTGCAGGGGGTACGTGTCCCCTGAGGGGGTACTTTGGAGGACTGCAGGGGGTATGTGTCCCCCTAGGGGTACTCTGGAGGACTGCAGTGGGTACGTGTCCCCCTAGGGGTACTCTGGAGGACTGCAGGGGGCACATGTCCCCCTAGGGGTACCTTGGAGGACTGCATGGGGTATGTGTCCCCCTAGGGGTACTCTGGAGGACTGCAGGGGGTACGTGTCCCCCTAGAGGTACTCTGGAGGACTGCAGGGGGTACGTGACATTGTTTGCAAAATGTTTTTCAGTTCTAAGGCTGTAGTTATTTAGTATAAGTTTTTATTGTTTTTTTGGAAGTTTGTGTCTCTTTTTTCGAAGTTCTTGTTACTATTTTCGACCTATTCTTGCCTTACTTCCTTCTTTCTACTGTGTTTTTCCAAGGTTTTTTCTCCTTTTTCCATCAGCATCTAAATGTTTTCCAGGTCCAAGGCTGTAGTTTAGTAAATCCATCGCTGACATCGCTGTATTCTTCCTCTGTTTTTCTACCAAAAATTATTCGCACTGGTTACATGGCTTAAAACGTTATGGAAAAAAAAGCTTGAGAACCAGTGTTCTAGTTGAACGCTGAAGTTAACCCACGCACCGGAGCGTTTGAAGCGGTGTCCGATGGAGCGAGACCAGCCGATGCTGTGGATCAGCGGGCTGTACATGTGACACCAGAAGTCGTCGGAACCGTCGTCGCACTCTTCGTACACCAGACGCAGGCGGCCGCCGATCACCTGGAACCGCACCCAGCAACAGCACTCAGATCCTTTACTGCAGTAAAAGTACTAATACCACACTGTAAAAATACTCTGTTACAAGCAAAAGTCCTGCAGTGAAAATGTTAGTTCAGTAAAAGTCTGTTAGTATCATTAGGAATCATCTACAGCTGGAACAAATGAATGTAGTGGAGTAACTAAAGTAACTAGTAACTAAAGCTGGAACAGATGAATGTAGCGGAGTAACTAAAGTAACTAGTAACTAAAGCTGTAACAGATGAATGTAGCGGAGTAACTAAAGTAACTAGTAACTAAAAATGGAACAGATGAATGTAGTGGAGTAACTAAAGTAACTAGTAACTAAAGCTGGAACAGATGAATGTAGCGGAGTAACTAAAGTAACTAGTAACTAAAAATGGAACAGATGAATGTAGTGGAGTAACTAAAGTAACTAGTAACTAAAGCTGGAACAGATGAATGTAGTGGAGTAACTAAAGTAACTAGTAACTAAAGCTGGAACAGATGAATGTAGCGGAGTAACTAAAGTAACTAGTAACTAAAGCTGGAACAGATGAATGTAGCGGAGTAACTAAAGTAACTAGTAACTAAAAATGGAACAGATGAATGTAGCGGAGTAACTAAAGTAACTAGTAACTAAAGCTGGAACAGATGAATGTAGTGGAGTAACTAAAGTAACTAGTAACTAAAGCTGGAACAGATGTATTAAAGTGTTCAGGTCTGCTGCTTTCAGTGTTCTGCTAAAGTACAACAAACTGCCTGTTGAGTTTAAAACTAATGAAAGGAAATCATTTCCAACTTTCTTTTATTGAACAAATTTAGCAATGGATTGAAGATAAGTTCCCCCCCCCCCAATAATCAACTGGTCTTTTTCCGAAGTTTTTGGTTTGCTTTTTCTGACATTTTTGCCGCTGATTTTAACCTTTTTTGTTGCTTATTTTACTTTTTTGTTTTGTTTTTGTCGCCTCATTAAAAATGAAAAAGTCTCTCAGTGTCTTTCGCAATGCGCTTATTGCGGCAGTTGTTATTGCGATAAAAAAAGAAGAAGCGATATATCGTGCAGCCCTATGGTAAATACTCTCTGTGTGAGTGTCGTACCTGTTCCACCAGAGCCACCCGCGTCCGACACAGGTGAGTCTTATCCACCACCTCCACCCGCATCTGCTTCTTGAAGGGAACCTGCATGCTGTCCTGCACCTGGGCAACCAGAGCCACAACTGTTCATACTAGCTAGAAGGAATACACACTCAAGAACATTTCTCTTCTTACAGGTACACTTTTTAATATGTTCTCTTAAGAGTACAGCATTGTCTTTTTAGAGGCCAGAACTGTACCTTTTGAATAATTTCAGGGCAATAATAAAATAAAATACTATTTCACTTCTTCCGTATGTGTGTGTGCGTGTCTGTGTCTTTGTGTGCATGTCTAAATAAATTGTCTTTCAAAAGGCTACCTCTCTCTGCAACAAGCATTTGGACCCTTTTGTTTTCAGCTACGGCCAGATGGTATGCAAAATTATGCACGTGTGCATGTGTGTGCGTGTCTGTCTCTGTGTGTGCGTGCGTGTGACCTTGGAGGGGAAGTCTGGCGGCAGCGTTTTGGATCCCGTCAGTCTTTTGATGAGGAACGTCTTCCAGTTGGTGAACCTGTGCAGGATGGCTGCGGACACACACACACACACACACGTGTTAAAGAAACAATTTGCACATCCAACAATCTCTCTTGGAAAATATGTTGAAGAAAACTAACCTTTCGGTCCCTATCGCAAAAAAAAAAAAAAAAAAAAAAAAAGGCACAATGTAACTTCATGTTCACTTTGTTCAATAAACGTTAGAGATGATTTCCTTTCATCAGTTTTAAATTCAACAGACAGTTTGTTTGTATTTTAGCAGAGCACTGAAAGCAGCAGAACTGAGAACACTTTAATATCTGTTTATTTCTCGCAAAGTTATATAAGAGCTGCGGCAAATTGACATCTTCTCTCCGACCAAGCTGATGTGTGTTTTGGGAACTCAGATGCAAAGTGTGCCGAGCAGAGAAGAGGTTTGAATCGGCTGTGTTAAGTTGCGCTTTTTCCAAAAGACATGTTTCACATTAAAAGCTCTGCATGTACAGTGAGGAAAATAAGTATTTGAACACCCTGCTATTTTGCAAGATCTCCCACTTAGATATCATGGAGGGGTCTGAAATTGTCATCATAGGTGCATGTCCACTGTGAGAGACATAATCTAAAAAAATAAAAATCCAGAAATCACAATGTATGATTTTTTAACTATTTATTTGTATGATACAGCTGCAAATAAGTATTTGAACACCTGAGAAAATCAATGTTAATATTTGGTACAGTAGCCTTTGTTTGCAAGTACAGAGGTCAAACGTTTCCTGTAGTTTTTCACCAGGTTTGCACACACTGCAGGAGGGATTTTGGCCCACTCCTCCACACAGATCTTCTCTAGATCAGTCGGGTTTCTGGGCTGTCGCTGAGAAACACAGAGTTTGAGCTCCCTCCAAAGATTCTCTATTGGGTTTAGGTCTGGAGACTGGCTAGGCCACGCTAGCCCCTTGATATGCTTCTTACAGAGCCACTCCTTGGTTATCCTGGCTGTGCTTCGGGTCATTGTCATGTTGGAAGACCCAGCCTCGACCCATCTTCAATGCTCTAACTGAGGGAAGGAGGTTGTTCCCCAAAATCTCGCAATACATGGCCCCGGTCATCCTCTCCTTAATACAGTGCAGTCGCCCTGTCCCATGTGCAGAAAAACACCCCCAATGCATGATGCTACCACCCCCATGCTTCACAGTAGGGATGGTGTTCTTGGGATGGTACTCATCATTCTTCTTCCTCCAAACACAGTTAGTGGAATTATGACCAAAAAGTTCTATTTTGGTCTCATCTGACCACATGACTTTCTCCCACGACTCCTCTGTATCATCCAAATGGTCATTGGCAAACTTAAGACAGGCCTTGACATGTGCTGGTTTAAGCAGGGGAACCTTCCGTGCCATGCATGATTTCAAACCATGACGTCTTAGTGTATTACCAACAGTAACCTTGGAAACGGTGGTCCCATCTCTTTTCAGGTCATTGACCAGCTCCTCCCGTGTAGTTCTGGGCTGATTTCTCACCTTTCTTAGGATCATTGAGACCCCACGAGGTGAGATCTTGCATGGAGCCCCAGTCCGAGGGAGATTGACAGTCATGTTTAGCTTCTTCCATTTTCTAATGATTGCTCCAACAGTGGACCTTTTTTCACCAAGCTGCTTGGCAATTTCCGCGTAGCCCTTTCCAGCCTTGTGGAGGTGTACAATTTTGTCTCTAGTGTCTTTGGACAGCTTTTTGGTCTTGGCGATGTTAGTAGTTGGATTCTTACTGATTGTATGGGGTGGACAGGTGTCTTTATGCAGCTAACAACCTCAAACAGGTACATCTAATTTAGGATAATAAATGGAGTGGAGGTGGACATTTTAAAGGCAGACTAACAGGTCTTTGAGGGTCAGAATTTTAGCTGATAGACAGGTGTTCAAATACTTATTTGCAGCTGTATCATACAAATAAATAGTTAAAAAATTATATATTGTGATTTCTGGATTTTTTTTTTAGATTATGTCTCTCACAGTGGACATGCACCTACAATGACAATTTCAGACCCCTCCATGATTTCCAAGTGGGAGAACTTGCAAAATAGCAGGGTGTTCAAATACTTATTTTCCTCACTGTATGTGAAACACACACAGGGACTTTTATTGTGAAGAGACCAGACAAAACGTATTGTCGGTGTCACTGCTGTTCCCTGGAACTTTGTGCTCTTTTTCACTTTTGCGGGGGACATTAGGAGTCGACCGATACCAGTTTTTCAAGGCCAACACCAATAGCGATTACTAGTAGTTAATGGAACCAATATTTGGACCCGATATGCATTTACAAAAAATGTTTTAAAATTTTAAGTTGAAATGCTTTCAGCAATTATTTCATAAAACTGAATCTTAAGTAAAAAAAACACAGATACAGATAATCTGCAAATTACAAAGGCCAGTTACCAATTATCAGCCAGGCCGATAATTGGTCGATCCCTCTACAACACATTTCCTCGGGTCCTCTCTCCTCCCGTGGTTTCCTCGTCTCTCCCTGTGAGGGAGGGACTGAGACGCGAGGAAGGGAGGCATGTGGAGGACCCAATTAAAGGGCGACGAGACGCACCGGACATCTACTCCGACGGACACAAAGTGACGAGTTTTGTCTCTTACTCTGAGGGGGGACCAGAGGTTTCCCCCCCGCGGCGCACCAGCCGACCGGGTGGATGTCCGGCACGCACAGGTTCAGCCAGAAATCTCTGGTGGAGTCGCTGTCGAAACCCTCGTACCGCATCAAGGCCTTAAAACCTGCGCACGCACGCACGCACGCACGCACGCACGCACGCACACACGCACACACACACACACACACACACACACACACACACACACACACACACACACACACACACACACACACACACACACACACACACACACACACACACCATCATAAGTGATCCATCTGAGTGGTTTTGTTAACGTTAAAGTCAAGAGAAGTTAGAAATGAAGGCCTCTTATGAGCCAGTTTCAGATAAAATCCTGCAGCTCCATAGTAAGCTTTATCTGTGATCACTTTTATTTTGAAAGAACACTGTAAAAACTATCTAGGGGCTATCCTTTCAATAGATTCAAATTCTGGTGTTTGGCAATTTATGGTAAAATGTATGAAAATAGGTGAAAATATATAGGACGTGAATACAGAAACCAGTGGTGCGTACCGGCCAGTTTGATGATGCCGGCGATCCAGTAGACCTTCATGGGCAGAGCGCTGTCCGTGTTGGGGACTTCCACGCGGACGCCTTCGCTGATGTCGCCCCACGACTTCCCCATCGGGACCTGGACAACAACAACAACAAGAACAACCTGTCACAGAGCTTCACCGCAGACACACGAAGAGATGTGTTTGCCCTAAAAACAGGGACGGATCCAGTGTTGAGATCAGTTCAAGGACTGTGTAATCTGATGCGTCATTGAAGGCATTCAGATTCTAAATCAACATGTGAATGCTGCGCAGCGTTGTGGTCAGCGTTGTTGTCAGCGTTGTGGTCAGCGTTGTTGTCAGCGTTGTGTTCAGCGTTGTTGTCAGCGTTGTTGTCGCCGTTGTGGTCAGCGTTGTTGTCAGCGTTGTTGTCAGCGTTGTTGTCAGCGTTGTGTTCAGCGTTGTTGTCGGCGTTGTTGTCGGCGTTGTGGTCAGTGTTGTTGTTAGCGTTGTTGTGAAAGTTGTTGTTAGCGTTGTTGTCAGTGTTGTTGTCAGCGTTGTTGTCAGCGTTGTTGTGAAAGTTGTTGTTAGCGTTGTTGTCAGTGTTGTTGTCAGCGTTGTTGTCAGCGTTGTTGTGAAAGTTGTTGTTAGCGTTGTTGTCAGTGTTGTTGTTAGCGTTGTGGTCAGCGTTGTTGTTAGCGTTGTTGTCAGCGTTGTTGTCAGTGTTGTTGTTAGCGTTGTGGTCAGCGTTGTTGTTAGCGTTGTTGTCAGCGTTGTGGTCAGCGTTGTGGTCAGCGTTGTGGTCAGTGTTGTTGTCAGCGTTGTTGTCAGCGTTGTTGTCAGCGTTGTTGTCAGCGTTGTGGTCAGCATTGTTGTCAGCATTGTAGTCAGCGTTGTCATTAGCTTTGTTGTTAGCGTTGTTGTCAGCGTTGTGGTAAGCGTTGTTGTCAGCGTTGTGGTCAGCGTTGTTGTTAGCGTTGTGGTCAGCGTTGTTGTTAGCATTGTTGTTAGCGTTGTTGTCAGCGTTGTTGTCAGCGTTGTTGTCAGCGTTGTGGTCAGCGTTGTGGTCAGCGTTGCGGTCAGCGTTGTTGTCAGCGTTGTTGTCAGCGTTGTTGTCAGCGTTGTTGTCAGCGTTGTTGTCAGCGTTGTTGTTAGCATTGTTGTCAGCGTTGTGGTCAGCGTTGTCATTAGCGATGTCGTTAGCGTTGTCGTTAGCGTTGTTGTCAGCGTTGTGGTCAGCGTTGTGGTCAGCGTTGTGGTCAGCGTTGTGGTCAGCGTTGTGGTCAGCGTTGTTGTCAGCGTTTTGTTGTCAGCGTTGTTCTTAGTGTTGTGGTCAGCTTTGTTGTCAGCGTTGTTGTTAGCGTTGTGGTCAGCGTCGTCGTCAGTGTTGTCGTTAGCGTTGTGGTCAGCGTTGTTGTTAGCGTTGTAGGAGTCTTACAGCAAAGAGCCTTTGATTGTTTTTAGCTTTGTGCTCCACACTCTTCTTTATTCTTCCTCTTTACCGAGTTGCATAATAACAAATATTTGTGCGTGTGTATGTGTGTGCGTGTGTGCGTGTGTGCGTGTGTCTGTGTGTCTCATTGTGTGTGTGTGTCTGTGTGTGTCTTTGTGTGTTTGTGTCCCTGTGTGTTTGTCTGTGCGTGTGTGTTTGTGTGTATCCCTGTGTGTGTGTGTGTGTCTGTGTGTGTCTTTGCGTGTTTGTGTCCCTGTGTGTTTGTCTGTGCGTGTGTGTGTGTCTGTGTGTTTGTCTGTGCGTGTTCGTGTGTGTGTATCCCTGTGTGTGTGTTTGTGCGTGTGTGTCCGTCTGTGTGTGTGTGTGTGTGTGTGTGTGTGTGTGTGTGTGTGTGTGTGTGTGTGTGTGTGTGTGTGTGTGTGTGTGTGTGTGTTGCACCCACGTGTTTGAAGCAGCTGACCGGTGCTCCTGCCACATCTCCGTCTCCAAGGTAACGACCCCAGTCGAACACCTCCACAGTAACTGCACACACACACACACACACACACACACACACACACACAGGGATTAAAGTCACAAACATACCATAAAAAACTGAAATATAATAAATAAATAATATATAATAAATTCTGAAGAAAAAACTGGAATATTCTCTGAGATTAAAGCCACAAATGTATAGATTAGAGACAAATCACGGGACCATATCGCGTCATTTTGCAAGGTTGGATAAACCTCATACCACCACAAACGCCGCCGTGTCCCCTCCCCATCCAAAGGGACCTTAAAGTAAAGCCAGAGTTAGCCAGACATTTTAAGGGCCACTTATAGTAATGTAAAAAACCCTGAACCAACAAGGTGTTACTCCGTCTCTCAGCTGCGAGCCCATTGGTTAATTCAGAAGAAACCATTTGGACGAGCTGATAGCTGATTGGTTAAAGCATTGGGAGGACTCACGGCTCTTCTTGACCGCGCTCTGCTGGCTGGCTTGGTGCTGAGCGTAGGCAGCCAGTTTGGTCATCAGAGGCTGTTTCTGCAGAACCTTGGCCTTCTTAGTGGGAGGCTTCCCCTTTAAGACGCAGACACACAGAAAGAGACAGGTCAGACTTCCCCTTTAAGACGCAGACACACAGACAGAGACAGGTCAGACTTCCCCTTTAAGACGCAGACACACAGACAGAGACAGGTCAGACTTCCCCTTTAAGACGCAGACACACAGACAGAGACAGGTCAGACTTCCCCTTTAAGACGCAGACACACAGACAGAGACAGGTCAGACTTCCCCTTTAAGAGGCAGACGCACAGACAGAGACAGGTCAGACTTCCCCTTTAAGAGGAAGACACACAGACAGAGACAGGTCAGACTTCCCCTTTAAGACACAGACAGAGACAGGTCAGACTTCCCCTTTAAGATACAGACAGAGACAGGTCAGACTTCCCCTTTAAGACGCAGACACACAGACAGAGACAGGTCAGACTTCCCCTTTAAGACGCAGACACACAGACATAGACAGGTCAGACTTCCCCTTTAAGACGCAGACACACAGACAGAGACAGGTCAGACTTCCCCTTTAAGACGCAAACACAGACAGAGACAGGTCAGACTTCCCCTTTAAGAGGAAGACACACAGACAGAGACAGATCAGACTTCCCCTTTAAGACACAGACAGAGACAGGTCAGACTTCCCCTTTAAGACACAGACACACAGACAGAGACAGGTCAGACTTCCCCTTTAAGACACAGACAGAGACAGGTCAGACTTCCCCTTTAAGACACAGACACACAGACAGAGACAGGTCAGACTTCCCCTTTAGGAGGCAGACACACACACACACACAGACAGAGACAGGTCAGACTTCCCCTTTAAGATGCTGAAACGCAGACAGAGACAAGTCAGACTTCCCCTTTAAGACGCAGACACACAGACAGACTTCCCCTTTAAGATGCAGACACACAGACAGAGACAGGTCAGACTTCCCCTTTAAGATGCAGACACGCAGACAGAGACAAGTCAGACTTCCCCTTTAAGACGCAGACACACAGACAGAGACTTTAAATAACAGACATACTAAGAACATTCTGTTTCAGCAGATTAAATAAAAGAGACCTTCAGAGCCCTATTTTAACGATCTAATCGCACGGCGTGAAGCGCCTGGTGCAGGTGTGTTTAGGGTTGTGTACGAATCCAGTTTTGCAAGTTTGACAGCAGAAAAAAGGCTCCGTGTGCCGGGCGCCTGGTCCTAAAGG